>NW_010318741.1:95262-126177 GCF_000700745.2 Antrostomus carolinensis | reverse complement strand
GCTGCTGCATCCGCCCCTTGGGAGAAGCTGGATGGAAAATCGGTCAGAGGTGGAAGGGACTTGCAGCAGCGGTGTGGGGACAGTGGCCCAAGTCCACCTGCTTGCAGCCAAGCACAGGAGCGGGTCACCCATGCTGCCCCCGCCCCAAGCAGGAGTTGCCCATGAAGGGTTGGAGCCTTTATCAGGATTTTCCTCCCATCTCCTGCAGTCCCAGGGAAGAGGTGAAGCAGCCGCACAGTTTGGGGGTCTTCCAGGGGCATGGTGCTGCCAAGAGAGGAGCTCACAGCCCCACCAGTACGGCTGGTGGGGGCTGGAGTTGCCACTGCTGCCCCCCATTATTTGCTGCCATGTGTGCACGGTGCCATCCCAGGGGAAGTGAACTGCGCTGGAGAGTCCCCACCATGGGTGAAGCCAGGGGCTTTTGTCACTCTGCTGCCCACATGCTGCCTGTTTTCGCCATGCCAGGGGTCCTGGGCACATCTCAGGGGGCTGCCCAGCTTCCAGTGTTTCCCACCTCTCCTCTCTTTGTCTCCCACTCTGTGCAGAGAGCCAGAGAGGAGTAGGGGCTATGGGAGGAGGAAAAGTGTCTCACTCCAGTCCCTGCACCCAGCCCAGCGCTCCCGGCCCACGGGAGGCACAGGGCAGAACAGGAATCCAGAGCAGCGAGGAGGGAGGGCCGCGCTCACGCGGCAGCGTGTTGTCAGCGTGCTTTGGTGTCAAGCCATGAAAGAAGCCGCCTTAGTGAGGCAGTGATGCTTAGCAACTGCCTGGATCTAAAAATAAGAGCCATTTAGCGAGGAAAACGCAGTGGAGAAATGCTCGGAGAACTAAACACATTCCCCTGTCCCTCCCTGTGGCCCGGCCATCGCCGCAGAGCCCGTGCACACAGTCTGGCTAGAGAGAAAGTCCCAGCACAGCCCCGGCGATGCCCGCTCTGCTTAGCCAGAGCCCGGCCAGCACAAGGAACCCCTGTGCTGCTGGGCTTGTCCATCCTGCTGATCCTCGCCCTCCCTATCCTCCTTGCTCCATCCTCTCCATGGCATCCTTGGACGCATCTTCATGGCAGTCCCCGGGGACCAGCAGTGTCCCAGGGAGGCAGCCTCCATTGGAAAGGCTCTGTGAGTGGTGCCCAGGTTCACCTGCCCCATCTCCACCATCCTGCAGGTCCACCCCACTGCGGACATAGCAGGCACAGCAGAGCTGCATGGGGGAAGTTTTCACCTTCTGCCATCCCCAGTCCATTGGGAGGCAAACATGGCTATTTTTATCCCAGCAAAGTGCTCCTGTTCCTGCAGGTCAGAGGTGCTTTGTGAGGCTGAGGAGAAGGGGGAAAGTTGGGTGAGTTGGTGGGTACCACGGGGTAGGATGGGGCAGCCCCAGGGCAAGGGTGACACAGTCTACCCCCCTGCAGTGTGGAAAACGGGGGACATAGCTCACTTGCTCACTGGTCACGGCTCCTTTCCTTAGCAGACATGAGGGCTGGGCATCCTGCCAGGATTCAAAGCCTTCGAGCATTTCCCTGCTCTGGAAAAATGCAACGTCCTCACCTAAATGTTCCTCTGGGTGCTGGGAGCCAAGGGGGTCGGCAGGATGCTGGGGTGGGAGCAGCCCACTGCTGGCTGCTGCTGCCTTTCTGCTGCAGGAACAGGTCCAGTCTCTGCTCACCTGCCCAGACCCAGGCAGGGGCTCTGCTGTGGGTGCACTGGGCACAGATGCCTTGGAATCCCATCTGTCCAGGGACAGGCACGGTGACAAAGTCACACTGGAGTGCAGAGAGTGTCCTTTGCGGCATGTCTCACCGGAATATGCGGCAGATACAGAAAGGCTGGGCCAGGCTGGAGAAAATCACCTGAGCAGCATTCCAGGCTTTAATCAATGCTCTTGTGCCTTGCAGAGCCCTGCTGCTGCTGGCCACAGCCACATCTGCTGGGAAAGCAATCAGCAGATCCATAGGCCGTAGTCGTCCATAGGCAGGGCTGGTGGCCTGCGCTGCTGCAGATGAAGCCAGGCTAACTTGTTTCCAGAGGATGGGAAGAGCTCTGGTGACTGCTGTGAGCCCATATCGCGGTTACAAGGGGTAATGGAGGAAGGGCCATGCCCCAGCTGGCCAAGAAGTGGCACAGGCTCCACAGCAAATGGAGCACAGCTCACTGTGAAGCCCATACTCCAATGCCCAGGGCCAGGGAAGCATGGAGGACAGGGAGGTGGCTGTGTCCAGCCTGCCGGGACAGGTAGGGGTCCCATGGAAGCACCCAGGTTCCCGAGCCCATCTCAGGAAGAGCAGCAGAGAGACACACAGGAAACAGGGCCGTGTAAACCAGCCCCAGGGCTTGGCACAGCCAGCAGTGGATGGGACGGGGATGGAGAACAGGGGTGTAGGTAGGAGACACAAGGAGGGAGGTGAGCTGGGGATGAGAGAGGTGCTGCACCCTGAGGTTCACCCCAAGCTGTGTGTCTCTCAGTGGCAGGGTGTCCCTGGGACCACCCCATCTACCCTTGCCGTGATGGAAATCATTCATTCGCATCGGCCCAGGCATGAGGCGCGCTCCCTAAGTGGCCCATCTGTCACCCTGTCAGTGGCAGTGCCACTTTGACAGAGGACATCTGCACAGGATTAATGCTGCTCCCTGGGCAGTGGAGCTGCAGCCAGGAATGGCTCTGAGATGGGGTGAGAGGGGTGGGAGGTGTGTGCAGGCCCATGCTGTCCAGGTGGCTTCTCTGTCCCCAGGACAGTGTGTGGCCAACACAGCCTTGTCTGGACTGACTGGGGAAGGGGACAAGTTTGGGGATGCTCTGGCTTCACCCGGAGGCTTGGATGCAGAGCCCTGCTGCAGGCAGAGCTGTGCCAGGCTGCCACCAGCCATGTCCAGACCCAGGCTGGATTGAGCTGAGCCCACCCACAACCATCCCTCTTCCTCTGCAGGACACTCATCCCTTTGGCTCATCCATGCCTCCAGCTTCCTGCTGGGACCCCCTGGCTCTGGGGGCAGTAGCCTGCTCTTGGCTGCTGCTGGGAGCACGTGTTCCCACAGAGCCCTGCTGAAAATCCCATGCTCAACACAAAGCCCAGGATGATCCCAAACAAGTCCCATCCACACAAGCAAGAAGAGCCTGGAAAGGAGGCAGGAGTGCTGGGGTCTGCACCTCACTGCCATGAAGCTGGGCTGGGGCAGAGGGGTGCGGTGGGCTCTCCCGCAGAGGCACGAGCTCTGCAAGCCTGCTGTGGCTGTTATAGGGGGACAGGGAGAGGAAAAGACCTAATTTAACACTTCATTAGGTAACCACAAGGCATCGATCTGCTCTACCAGGCAGTGTGTTGTCTAATTGCAGATCTCCATTCTTATTAATTCTATCGGAAAGGCAGAGAGCAGGACGCGTGACTCTGATCCTATCTTTAGGAAATTTCAAACAGAGATGTAATTGCCGAGTGCTGTAAATCATGGTGCTTTATCCACTGTTAACAGTATTTTAAAGCCATGGTCACCAACAGCAGTCCTCGGGATGTGCTCTCAGCAGATGCCATTAATCTTATTTTGGCTGCGGTCACCTGGTGCCTCTGGGCTCAGATTGACACGGGGCGGTGAGGGACAGCTCTGCTCCCCGGCCGAGAGGGGTCCGGGGCAGCTCCTGGGCTGGGACAAGACATGCAGCACCCAGGGCCCAGTTCCAAGAGCAGAGGCAGAAACACAAGCTCCTTAAGACAGCTTCACCCCTTGCAAAAATGACAGCAAAGAGCAGCCTTAGATGGAGATGAGCAGCTCAGCCCCGGGGATTGTTCACCTCCCAGGGTCCGGCCAGCACCCCAGTCCGGAGGAGGGGTGCTCGTGGCCATGCAAGCAGCTGCGGGGGGAAGGGCTGCAGGCAGGGCAAATGGCCTTATTCAGGAATAAACCACAATACTTACTACATCCACAGAGGAAATGAATCCGCATGGCAGGAGATCTAGATGAGCCCCTTGGACTCTGCAGGGCTGGGGACCCGAAGCCTGGGGAGCAGCTAGAGCAGACCAGCAGGTCCTGAGGAGGTGATGCCCCAGCAGAGCATCACCCAGGACATACATGGGAGGGGCTGCTCCCATCTCTGTGAACCCACCCTGCAGAGGTACACGGGTAGGTGGGAGCCACTGTGAGATTCAGATCTACAGGGGGATTTCAGCTGCTGAAAATCTTGCAAAGCTAGACGAGGAACAGATGCCTGCAAGCTGCTGGGCGAGCCTTGCAAGCAGGAATACTGCAGGAGAAAGGGAACCTCCTTTGTCAAATGCAAACCAGCAGGTGGGAGAAATCTGGGTGTACAGGAGGGAGGAAGGACTTTGCATCACACTCAGCATCCTCGAAAGCCAGACACCTGCCTCTGCCCACACCTCCAGCAAGGAGGGACTCCCTGGCATGGCCCCACTGCTGGGTGGGCTGTGGGGGGCTCTGTGCCCACCCTCAATGTTTCTCTACCACTTCTGCATAACAGATGCAAAATCTAGGTGAAGAAAAGTACTTGTTTTAGAGAGCAGAGAGTAGACTGGAGCATTCCCAGACTCAGGAGATGCCCCAAGTCTCATGAGCCCTCCCAGCATTATAGAGCATCTCATAAGTGTTTGTGTGCTCAGTGCCTGTGGGCTCAGCTTTTATTTAAAGAGGAAACAGATACTATTTCCAGCTGTCACTTACACCACACGGGATGCCACACCAGGGGCTCTTTCAGCAGCTCAGGTCTGCTGTGAAAATAGGTGTGCATCTCTGTCATGAGCAAGTCCATGCTGTGGATATGCATCCTCTTGCTTTGCCAGGGGGTCTGTGGGGATCCTGTGCCCAAGCTCACCTCCATGGGAGGGGATGTCCATGCTGTGACTGTGGTCTCAGCACACTGCTCTCTGTTGTCCATCCCATCCCGTTGTTCTGGCAATGGCCACAGTAGAGGGGCCAAAACCAAGACACAGGGGCTGGCGTGACATTGGAGCATCACTTGCTGTACGCTGGGAGAGCAACTGGCTCAGAGCTGCTGAGCAGGGCACAGCCATGGCTGCCACAGGCATGGGTCATTAGAGCATCCTCGCCCCATATGCTGCTGGGAGGGCCCTGGTTGAACCCTGGAGCAGAGGGGCTCCAGCTGATTAGTCATTAATTGCTTCAGAGAGGAAATGAGCAAAACTTAACCTGTGTGTGCCTATAGCAGAGTGACCTGTGGGCCCTGGGACCCAGCCAGGCTGCACATCACGGAGGAATGGTTGAGGGTTCATCTGTCCAAGCAGAGCTGGAGAAGAGCCCAGTTGGTGGGTGTCCCTCTCCCTGCAACCTCCCCAGCCCCTTTGTGTCCCCAGTGGGACTCCCGGGAGCTCCCAGCCTCTGGCAGCAGCCTGGCAAGGCTCTGAGCTGCGCTGCAGCGAGCGGCAAGCCCGGCTCATTTAATCTATTCAATTGGATTCAATTTCCAGCCACATGATTCAATTAGCCCTGGAGGGACAGCACGGGAGAGCAGAGGCTGCTGAGCACGACCCGGCCTGCGCTCCAGCAGCCGCGGAGCTGGGAGAGGGGAGTGCAGTGTGGAGCTGCTCCTGCAGCGACCGGGACCCTACGCTTGTCCTGGCCCTCCAGGATGTGGACAAGACCACAGGAGCAAGGCAAACATCCAGCAATGCTCCCTCAAGGGTGCTGCCTGTCCCGTTTGTTTGGGGTCACCCCTGTGCTTGTCCAGTGTCCCCCTGAGCTGACGCACACCGTGCTGCAGTGGGGAGAACCAGGGCTCTGACCTGCACGAAGGACTCTCAGCAGCCTCAGGGAAGGCCAGGTCCCATAGGCCTCCAACAGCCCCTCTCCAGCCTCCTGGCCCAGACTTTCATTCATCATTTATTTTTCTGTCTGTCCTTCCCCTGAAAATGCCAGCAAAGGCATTAACTAGTTTCCACTGCAAGTTCTAGGGGAAAAGTTCATCTTTATCCTGGCCTCTTTAGATGTCTGCAGGTCCCAAAGCTGGGCTTTACCCCTTTCTTTTCATGTTACTGCAACGCCTCATCTGCCAAAAAAAAACCCCCATCACCTCCACAGGGACAAACCTCCATCCAGTACAACCCTGCTCAGCACAGACAGGATGAGGCCCTTGCTCATCCCAAGTATCAAACAAGTATCAAACAAGAAAACAAGAGCCCAAAACACAGAGATGAGAATAAATATCCAGGAGGCATTGGTGCTGACATCGAGATGGAGAGCTGCTTTTGAGTGCCAAGAGCCAGCTGTAAATCTTACCGCAGACAGCTGGCTGCACACACGACAGCAGCCGTGACTCGGCAGGGGAACGGCATCTCCCTCTGCCCGCTGTGCCAGGAGCTGGGAAGGACACCGGCCCTTGGCTCCATCCCAGGAGGGAAGTGTGGGGAGGCAGATGGTGCACGCTGAGCCCCTGTGCAAGTCCCGTCTAGCAGATAGCTCTCCCCATGACAGCAGGCTTCTCCTCCAGACACCCACCATGCAACAGACTGGCAGGACCCCAGAGCAGGGGAAGAGCCTGCAACTCTTCAGGCAGGGAGAGAAAAGTGCCCAGAGGCCACCAGGATGGGCTCACGTGGAAGACAGCTCAACCCTACAGATATACAGACCCCATGCCACATGCAGGGTTGAAGAGGATGAAAAGGTTTGCAAACCAAGCAGAGTAGGTGGACAAAGGTGCACCCTGCTCTCTGGCCACTGTATATAAGACTCAGAGGTCTGGTGCTCCTGGCACCCCAAAGAAGCAGCCAAACCATCACATGAAGCTGCGTCCCCCCACCAGCCTCCCATGGGGACCCTGTGCCTAAGGCACAGTGCCTCCTCTGACAACCCACAGTTCCTGAGGAATGCTGCCTCTCTCTCAAATCTGCATGAAAAATGGGACCTGTAAGAACTAGGGAAGAAGAGACGATACCAAAAATCACAGTGGCACTTACAAATAAATTTTTAATAACTCCCTCCAAAAGTTTAGCTCAAACTCAATTTTTCTCCTCCGAAATTTGGTCATTATTTTGTAAAATATTTGTCTGCCTGCAGTGGCTGCCTAATTTAAAGGCAGCAATCTGATTTCTCCCCACATTCCCCAAGCCTCAAAAACAGCTCTTCCAATAATAGACTGGGTTATAAATATAATAAAGTACTCTCAATGGCTCAGATTAGATGTGGGAAAGTTTGGGGCCATCAGCCACGTCCTGGGGCTGAATGTTACTGTTAAATGACTTTCTGCTCAGTTCAAGCTGGCCTTAAAACACAAGTAGTAGTACGGCGTTTAACAAAACAGGCGAATCTGCAGCAGAATCTGTGAGCAGGAGTTTGCTGACACCAGCAGCAGAGAGAACATCACTCTGTGCACAGGTGGATCTCTACATCCCTCGCTCACATCCACAGGCTCTCAGCGTTGCTCGTGTTGTGACAGGATGAGAGGAAATGGCCTCAAGTTGCACCAGGGGAAGTTTAGATTGGATATGAGGAAGAATTTCTTTACTGAAAGGGTTCTCAGGTATTGGAAGGGGTTGCCCAGGGCAGTGGTGGAATCCCCATCCCCGGAGGTATTTAGGAGTCATGTAGACATAGAGCTCAGGGACATGGTTTAGTCGGGGACTTGTCAGCATTAGGTTAATGATTGGACTTGATGATCTTAAAGGGCTTTTCCAATTGAGGCAATTCTGTGATTCTGTGTTTTCCTTACTGGCAGCCCCAGGGGCACATAAGAGGCAGAAGGTCGCTCACTGCTGGCTGGTACCTGCAGTCTAAACCAAGGAGGAAGCACCACAACCTCCCTCTGCACAGGCACTAGGAGCCCAAGGGCAAGCGATTGCTGTGCCACAGCCAGCATGCCACCAAAGGGTGACAGGGCCAGCCCCATCACTACCCCTCTGTGAAGGACAAACACCACACACTCTGGACAGGCAGGGCTCTGCTCTTTATTGAGCTCTAGGTTTGTATGTACATCCATTTACAGTGCTTGGTTCAGTGACAGCATGACAGCGTCACAGTCTTCTCCAGCTCAGCCTTGGATGAGGGCTGACCTCAGGAGCTCCCAGTCACAGTCTGGCCTTCTCAGTTCATCCCAGCAAGGGAGCATCCAGAGAGAGACAAGACCGTCGATAGCTGAGCCCAGAGAGAAAAGCTGAAAATCCAAGGCTGCTGAAGCAGATTCATCCCTAACTCTCTTACCTCTCTGTCTAGTCTCAGCCTAAGCAGGGTCAGAGAAAAGGAGGCATGTGGACAGCTAGGTGACTCGATGCGCTGACAGCAGCAATGCTGGGGCTGCACCTCAAGGAAGCAACTCAAGGCCCCTTCGAGAAGATAGTTCCCCCCCAGAAGTGAGACTGCCCCACAAGAGCTCCCCACACATACAGACAACAGTGCCATGTGATGCATTTTTATTCATTTCCCACTGGAGAAGCCGTGTCCTTCTACATGTCCTGGCTTGTTCTCAAGCAGACTGATTTTATGGAGCCTGCTTGCTCTCCCAAGCGCCATCCCTCTGACTTGTATCCATTTCCACACACTTGCATGGCAGGAAAGCAAATAAGTGTCTGGCTTAGCTGATAAAAGCCAGACAACTCTGTGCTGAGGCAAAGTATCCTCTGTTGAGAGAAGCCAGTGCTCCCAAGGAAAATGTAGAGTCTTCATTGGGTGCTGTGACTAGTTGGTGGCCAAGGACACAGCTTTCAGTTTCCCATGCTTGTGGCAGGTAAAGATGAAATATTAACGCAATTAGCACACATTAGCATGAATAAGACTTGCCTAAAAATGTTAGTAAATGAGCATGACATTCACATCACTCACACTACTCTAACCACTGAGGCTAAGAGCGGGACTAGGCACTTTTTTTCAAAAACCTGTTTTCTAGGAAAAAAACAAAGTGGATCTGGGATGTAAATAACTTCTCTGCTTCAGTCCAGCAAGTCAGGACAGATCCTACATCACTGTCAGGAGCCAAAAATGCACGAGCAGGGAGTGGGTGTTTATGCTGCGTATTCCTGAGTTGGCAGCCTGACACAGCACTCATAACAGGCTCCACCGGACCTGGGCACCTCTGAAACACTGGCTCTGGAGCAGAAAGGTCTGCCTGTGCACCAGGGCATCAGCCCAGAGCTCTTCCTTAGGAAGTTCTCAGCAAATTGTTGCTGCAAGTCACTTGGTGAAGATGGGAGGGCAAGTGAGAAAGTGAAGTATCTATTTCTTCAGCTGCATTTTAACTGCGTGCTACACTCAAAGGGAAAAACTGGGGACTTCTTAGTTCATGAAGGTCACCAGGCACTTGCCAACATGTGCAAGGCAGACGTTGCTGTGAGGAAGAGGAGGATTGTCACAATGCAGTCCATAATGAGCAATAAGGGGAGTCAGGGGAGGGAGTCAGCCTGTCCTCTGCCCCATGAAAGTGGAATATCTAAAAATGTCCCTCAACTTTAGAAACAGCAGAGATGAGCTGGGCTACTGGAAGCAACAGTGACCCCAAGCAGAGCTGGTCTTCAGTTACAAAGTGCTCTGTTTGATGACCCATATTCTTGTATATGAGCTCAGACTGGACCCTGTAAGCCAACAGCCGTGGAAGCAAAATTTCTCCTTTGCCAGTAATCCGATGGCTTGATTCAAGTGACACCTTCTGACATCAGGAGCCAGCAGTGAGCAGGGCCTGCTCCTTTTAGAAACTGTTTATACCCTAAAGCCATTCCTATTGGGATGGCAGTGGATTTGACCTACACTGCAGGAGGGCAGGTTGATCCAGGCTGAAAGAAAAGATCAGCCCTCACCTGGGATCAGAGAGCTTTCCCTGTAGAGCAGGCGAGTGATCTCAACCCAGAACTGTCTCACACAGCTGGACTGGTTTTATTATTTTGGTTGTGAGCTCTCCCCAGCTCTGCTACAAAGGTTTCCAATGCATCTTCCCTGAGGCTGTGAAGGGAATCTCCCATTGCTGCGTCACAGGAACAGCTGCCCACTCCCATGGCACCTTACAAAACTACTTCCTCCTCCTCCTCAACATGCCAATCGCCTCTCCTCAGCCTCAGTCCAGTTGAAACACATGCCTTTGGGATCAAACACACAGCAGCAAGGCTCTCCCCTAGAAGAAATGCAGTCCCTTCTGCAGACGGAAGGTAAGGGACAACCGGCTGCAGATCTGTAGTGTCCCTGCCCAGACAGGCCCATCTCTGGTCAGCCCTGCACAGCAGCTGCGTCCCTGCTTCAGGAGATTGTAGAAAATTCCTTCAGCAGCAGTTCCTGGCTCAGTGTGTTGAAAGCAAGGTTCTTCCTCACATTGATGCTGATGGACCGAACCTGACAGAGAGAAAACAAGATGTTTTAGCCAAGGGAGTCTTCCTGGCTCCCCATGAGCATGGCAGCTTTGACACTGCTGACCTCCTGGTTCAGCATGAAACTGTTTTGCATGCTGATACAGCCCCAGAGAACTTGCTGCAGCCAGCTCTCACTGAGACTCCAGCTTAGCAAGAAATCCCTGAGGATTAGCTGCTTCCTGGAATAACAGGAACGTTAACAGTGACATCCCAGCAAGGAGAGTAAATTCTAAGTGCGACAGGAATGGGAGAGGATGCTCTGTTTGGATGCGTGAGCTATAATGTGTTTCCCGATCTAAGGCAAAATGATGGAGAAAGTGAGCGCTTCCAGGTTACAGCTGGAAAAGCATTTTTTACCAGTGCCCACTGGAGTACCAGCCAGCATTCTCCTGGATGAATGCAGTGCCATGGCCTCTGTCCTGCTCCAGAACCTGCAGAGCCAAAGATACAGAGACAAGGAAAGGACAGAAGCCATGCTGCTGTGCTGTGAACACAAATTATCACCCAAGCTGTCAGAAAACCATGGGTTCAGAGCCAGCTGTGTGTACTCTGTGCTGAGTGCCTTACACCTGAAGCTGCCTCACTAGCTGGCTCTGAAGAAGAAACACCTATATCCCTTAACAATGCCTGGCCTTCTGGTCACCTGCAGAGTCTGCGAGGAAGAGCTGGGCAGCCCTGTTGTGCTGCAGCTTCCCTTCCCCCTGCAAGCCTGCAGACTCTCTGGCCGAAGACACAGGCCCCAGACTGGGCTCAGTCTCAGCTGCGCTCAGCAACGAGAAAACAAAGTCAAACATCATCTGTGTCAACGGCTATGCAGCAGTGACAGAAAGCAAAACTGACACAAGCTCATCCAAACAACGAGATTACAGTTCCCAGAGACTCTGAGCCTGTGATAATAAGGTTGTTGCTGACCTGGTTAGTGTTTTATGCTTTTTAAAAGCACTGGGGGATGAATTACATAGAAGCAGAATGAGGAATCCAGCACTGGGGGCTGGAAGAGCAAGTTAGCAGTGTCTGTACTGCTGAGGGTCCCACTTGCTGCCCTGGTGAGAAAAAAGAGGGGAAGGGCAGAAAGCTCCTGAAAAGGCAGAATGTGTAAAAGAGTGAGAAGTAAATAAAAACATGGAAGGTTAAAAGGGGAAAGCTGTGAAGTGAACCCCGGTGAGCCCCATTGCACAGACCCTAACCACTTGAGCAAGCTAGCAAAGATTTCTACACTTAAAGATGGAGTATTTAAGCTTTATGGCATCTGCAGAAACCACAGACTCTCCTTTATTAAGGATGCTTGGGAGACACCCCATGCACCTTTGGTCCCTTGCAGCACTTCCTCACTCCTCTTCTCTTGGAGTCTTTTGCCTTATTCCATACTGAAATAGTCTGGGATCCAGGCTTGTCAGGTAGTGAATTTATAGCTATGTAAAACACCACTGCAAGTGGTTTCCAGAACACTGGTTTGCACTGGGTTGTCTCTCTGACAGGAGGCAAGAGCCCCACAGACAGGATTTGGTCCCAGTCCTACTGAGGGCTCCCCACCTCAGTGATCCAGCCAGTTCTGATGGGGGAGGGAACAACATGGCTAAACGGATGCGGAGAGTCCTCTGCCCTGGGGAGTGCCTGCAGAAAAGGGCCAGATGCTCCATGTAGTGTAAGCCAGCATCCTCCTTCTGACTAGAGGCATTTCTATGAGTCCCAGCAACAGAAAGAACAAGCAGAAATGACCTCCTGGGCTCAGGAACTGCTGCTAGGGGACAGGCACCAGCAGTAGAAGATGCCCAACTTGTATACACATCAAGGTCTCCAAGAAGGATGCAGCAGCAGTCTCTACAAGCCCAGAAAGGGAGGCTGGAGTCACACATGATGAGAACACAGGGCTTAGCAGAAAATGTAGCTATGGGGCAGAGCACAAGAAATTAAGCCTGTTTAGTCTGCAAAGAGAAGGTTTAGGAGGAATAGAGCAAACACTCTCCAATATGTAAAATGAGGTCAGAAGAGAACAGTGACTAATATTTCTCTGGCTCCCCAGGGACGGGGCAAGAAATACTCAGTTTAATTTAAGACAAAAAAGATTTACACTGGAAAAGAGGAAATACTTTTAAACCTATGGGTTGTGAAGCAGTGGAGTAGATCACCTGGGGCCAGCATGGAGCTCTTTTCACTTAAAGAGGAGCTTAGACACAAACTTTGGTCAAGAGTGGTGTAGATGGACTTAGATCTGCTTTAACATGAGTTGGGGAGAGGAGTGGGCATGATAACAACACACAAGACGACTCTGACGTTTCTACAAATCTCAGAAAGCAGGCAGCTCTGAGCCAACCAGCTTACAAGGTAAGAATAGCTCAAATTAGAGTTAAATCAACTTATCTCCAGCACAGGGAGCCAGAGCTCATCTTCCTTTTGGGGCTGGAAGGCCAGACAGTAACACAGGGGGGTGTCAGCCTGTAACAAGGATAAACTTCAGAAGCTTCCTGCAGTCTGGCTGAGCTGCTCCATCCACGAGGCAACACCCCAGGAGTCCTCCTGGCTCATGGTGCAGTGGGCAGCCCAGCCCTGGCTGCCAGCCTGGAAGCTACTAGGACGCTCTAGAGTGGCTTATAAAAGGGGCCAAAACCAGCCTCAGAAAGTCAGCTCAGAGCTTTAACATTCATTCTGCAAGGACATATAGAGCACGTGTCACCTCTTGCTTCTGTGTGGTGCATGCAGGACTAGACTAGGGACAGAGAACTTTAAAAATTGTTTTCTCCCTATTAGCAGCTTCGATCACATTTAACCCACAGACTTTAAAGACACGGGAAATGCATTAAATGCTGACATCACCCAGAAAACAATGACCCAGCGAAAGGATAGATGAAGCGGTGGCATTGACCATGTGAGGAAAACATCATTCAGTTCTAGTTTTGTGTCATTATAGTTGGACATGTGCAACACTGTACAGACACCCCTATTTCGCAAAGTCCCAGCAGTTAAACCTGTTTCCAATCAATAAGCAGCTCTTAAGAAATTTGTACAATGGGAGGAAGGTTTACACTGACTACTACATCTAATTTAAAGTCAAATTAGAGCAATTTCCCCTGCAGAAATCAATCCCTAATCAGACTATTTTGAGACTCTGCTGAAACCTATCCAACTGCAAAGACAGTGAACGTTTTGGAAAGATGCTGAATCTCTTTCCCCACATTCCTGCAGCTGCAACACGAGGGTCCAAAAGCTCACATCCAAACCATTCATTCTATCAAAGCAGCACAGACCTCAAATGACATCCCTGAGGGTTCAAAGGAAAAGGGGAAAAAAAAAAAAAGGTGTTAGAAAACTTCCTAACTTCCATCCTTTAGCCCCTCAAAGGCAGCACAACAGGCCAGAAAAACCCAGTTGATAAAACACTCTGCACATCACCTTCCACCACAATGTGGCTGCAGTATCAGAGGCCTTTGAAAGCTTCTTTGAAAAGGGAATGGGAGAAGAAAGCAGATTTTTCTTTGGGATTAGCAAGAAAGAGCAGCACTGAGGCAAAGTCAGAGAAGTGAAGCAGTGCATTAGCTAAGCACGTCAAAGGAGTGAGAACAAGATTTCTAAAGCATAAAGGAGCCAAGAGAATGGCTTGGGGAAGTTTCTGCTCACCCACTTAATAGGAGCACAGAGAGATGAAAAGGCAGAGTGGAAAAGGAAAAGGCTCTTGCGTCTCGTTCCCCACCAAGAAGGATTTGCTTTAATGCAATCACACAGATAGAGATAAGAAAACCAGGCAGAATCTGGAAAGAATTATTTGCAAACAGATCCTGTTCAGGAAGACCTGATGGGACCAGCATGAGTTTGGAAACCATACTGGAAACCTGTAGTTCACCACCAGCCCTGCTCCTTTGGCAGAGCCCACGAAGGAAATTGCAGCAACCTCACTCTGCCCCCTCCATGAAATCCTGCAACCCTCAGCAGTCAAACACAATGCATTAGGTAGGGGATATTATCCAACATCAGACCAGCATGGGAAGCTGAAATAAAGACTCAGAATCCTTGCAAAAAGGAAACCAAGTACCTAGTTTGAAGAGGATATGGGGGAGACAGGGCAGACTAGGGCCCTTTTGATAAGTTGTGATGAGTTGTTCGAACACTTAATAAAGCCATCAGTTACTGTGCATAGAGAGGAAAAAACAGCGTGGAGGACGGAAGGCCAGCTGGGTTTGCCAAAGACAAATCATAACATATCAAGTTGATTTCCTGCTGTGTTGAGGGAACAGCTTAATGGAATGCAGGGGATTTTCTGTAGCTGTGAGTAAAGAACATTTAATAGGGTCCCAATTCTCAGGGCATCTAGAGAAATGTGGATTAAACAGATTCACAACTGGGTCAAATCAGCACATTTAGACAGTAATTATTCAGGCTTTCATATGCTCTTGAGGAGAGGGTCCCAGGGGTACCTGGACGGGCAATTTTCAGAAGGGAGTTGAGGAGGGACTGGTTATGCTAAATATTCTTAAATGATACAAAATTGGGGTTTGGAGGGAGAAAAAGAAAAAAAAAATCAAGCTAGGATTTTAGCTGAAGCGTTTTGTAGCTGTGATGATCTTAGGACTCAGAATGTCATTTTAATCAATTGGCATGATCAGCCTGAGCTCCTGCCAGGCCAAGTGGAAAGTGGGGCACGTAGGAAGCAGCACAGTCACGTGGCCAACAGGCTGGGAAGGAGATGCTGGCTGAGGAGGGCATGAGCCCTTGGGACAGAACAGATGACAACAGAAACATGAATGCATCTTATTTCCAGTAACAGGAGAAGCCCATGTCACAGGAAGGCTATTGCCAGATTTCTTTGCATGTATTCCAGATGTGGCATCAAACAGCAGGCGAGAAAGAAAAACAGCCACAAAAGAGCACAGAAAAATGGCATGAAAGTGATTGCAAGTGTTTTTGCTGGTATCCTACCCAATGGCAGTGCTGGAATGACCCAAAAAACATTAAAAAGCATTCTGTAGAAGGAAGCAAAACCAAGTCAGGTGCCCTTGCTCTGGAGGAGAGTAGACAGAGGGAAGCATAACATTCCCAAACTCACGCAGATTCGTGACAGAGTGGGCAGGCATCAATTACTCATCAATCAGCAAGGACAGGGCTAGGAGAGAAAATCAGCTCTCAAATTGGTGGAGAAAGCTGCCAGAATTAAGAGATCTCTCCCTTCACTGTGGCTGTAAGGATTCAAAAGTGAGGAAGAACAGGCTCCCCTCAGATACCAGCCACTACAAAAACATTGCCTCCCTGGTGATGGGAGGGAAAGAAAGGGGCAAGAAAATGTTGCATCAGGGCTCTTGGGAGCAGGGTTAGCAAGGTGGCTTGCCAAAGAGTATATCTACCAACCCAAATTACTTTGACTCAGTTTTGTCTTCAATATATTATTTTTGTGGGGCTTCCTACCCTTAGTCCTCTCCTCTGGCAGGAGGAGACATTTCTAAGGAATGCCTTTGCTTTCTTTGCTTGGGAACACTATTTTGTGAGTGGTAGAGGAAAGCAATGAGCAGGTATGCATTTCACCAGCATCACATATTCTGCTCAGTCTCATACTTTGGTTCCCTTAACAAAGGCAAAAAAGCTGAGTTGCTCTGTGTGATAAACCCAAGGTAGGAGCTTCTCCACCATGCAAATTTACCACCACAAAGCACAGTGGATCCCCATGGCAGAAGGGACAGATACTGGCTGACCAGTTGCTGGCTTGAGCAGTCTGGTGGCTCCTCCTTAACCGTGTATTGCAGGGCAGGAAGCTCCAGGGAGCTTTCAGATCTACTGAGACATGCAGTGTCTCTTCAGATCCTATTCCTGCCCAATGAAGGCAGCCCAATGGAGTAACAGAGCTACTCAGCTACACCCCAAATGCCACTGCCCAGGTCATAAGCAAAGGCTTTGGAAAAGGGTCATTGATTCTGCAGAATTCAAGCAGCTTACCAGCTCTTTGAAGAAGGCAGCTTCTTTATGCTGCTCTGAGTAGCGCTCATACTGGTCCAGTCCGTCCTGCAGTTTCAGGGTCAGTGTGTCGTAGTTGGACCGAACCACTTCCAAAACCTGTCAGAGACAGCCAAATACAGCAGAGGAGTCAGCATCAGCATAGGAGGAGCAAGGCTGAGATACATCACAGCTCTGGAACCTGGTTTTGCAACATACATGGTTTTACCAGCCAATATTTGGCTCATGACTAACAACATGGAGGTGGGCACTAAAGTCTTCCTAATGCCAGTAAGCAACAGCCCTCAAATTTACAGAATTTCTCCATTCATGAGAACAGTGGATGAGCCTATACCTATGACAGCAGCAGTTTTCCAAATACTATTATGTCATGAGGAGAAGTAGACATGATTTCATTAAATCAAGCAGCTGATTACCATGTATACACCCAGATGTAACACAGTAGGCACTATGGAAACACAGGTTTGCCTGACCCCATGGTCCTTCCAATGCTAGTTTCACCAGCACACCTCCCTCCTGGTTTTCTAATCACCATTCACCATCTGCTAAACCTCCAGCTTCTACAGCTGCTCAGGTCAGCTTCCATACAGGGCACTGCACTTCCCTCCTGATAGGAACAAGCTTCTGACAGGCACTAAGAGAAGACCAACCCTGGTACAAACTCTGGTGTTGGAAACAGACAGAAACATGAATCCAGGTCTTCCTGCCCAGGAGATATTTTATTATCTGCTCTCACTGCAACCGAAGCGCTCCAGCTTATTTTACTGCCTTACTCTGCTCCCAGCACTAGGCTATACTTGCAAATCCATAGTTACACATCTCTGTCCTATTGAACTATTCATTTTCCTAACTAGGGAACACCAAGAAGGACTCCCACAATGCTTTTTAGCTTCAAAGCATTGCATGGTCAAACATTTCTCAAAGCATTTGTGAGATGGTAAGTAATGATAATCTTCCTACCAGGAACCATATAGCTCAGCACTTCTGGGCGAAACATATGCTTGAAACAGTTCTCTTAAACACATGAACTTCTTTCTTAGGCTTTCATTTGATCTGAGAGCTAAACAGAATATCAACATCTGAGGTTTGCATTACAGTAGCCTCTGCTCATGAAAAGCCTCAGCTAGGAGGACTACATGGTGTAAGATGCAAAGGAAGAGAACTTTGCCCCAAGGCATCACAACTCAGAAAAGATCCTAAGAACAGAAATGCAGAGGATTTAGGACAACAGTGAGCAGAACAGTAAGGAACCCTTCTACTTCTCCTCTCATCTTCCCAACAATGTAAACAGTACCCTTAATTGACCTTTTAGGCAACTGCCAGCTCCTGCCCTTTACAGGACTGAATCGTGTCCTTACATCCCTTACTCTAGGAACCGTAGACTTGCTGAAGGCTCCTTCAAAACCTCATTTCCCCCAAACTTTGCATGTGGCAGTGGTACACAGACATTCATGCAAACCATTAGAAGCAGGCTCGGGCCTGAGGTATCAGAAGCCACAGGGCACCATCCAAACAAGGACTGGGGGTAAAAAAGGGCCCCAGAAGTGGTTCCCAGGTGAGACGGTCGCACAGCAGAGTCTCTTTGCAGCTCAGCTGTCCTCCAGCATTGCAGAGGCAAGCTAGGCATAGGAATCAGCATTTTGCAGTGTTATTTAAGAACAGCCTGTCACTGTCCTGCTCCTGCAAGATCACACAGATTCTCCTCCAGGACTCATTTCCTAATGCCGCTTGTCAGCTCCACTGGCAGAGAGAAAGAACCCCTTGCAATGACAGCCATCTCCAAATTCAGTCTGGCTTGCTTGTTCCTACATGCAGAAGCCGCAAGAAGTATCACAGAGCCAAGAGCAGCAACGAAAGAAAGCTGCCTGGGTACAGGAATCATTTCCTCTGGGATACAACTATCCACTAGGGATGGAAAGTAATTAGTACAACGCACCTTCTTCTGAGCAATAAAGAAATTAGCAACTTGGATGAATCAGAGGACTATCCTCCAAAGCCAAGTTGACCAAGATTACTAACCTGCAGGAGAGAAACCTTGTTTGAAAAGTGAGGAGTAGAGCATGCTTCTTCAACAGTAACTCAGAGTGGAGGCATTTCACCCAGGGCTACCCCACTCCCCAGGAGCCTTCCCTTGGGCCCCACTTCACCCCCTGTGCCCCCATGCACACAGCCATGCATAGTGCCATACGGGTGTGCACAGACAATGGATGTACGCGCTCCTCCATGAAGAAGCAGGATTCCTCCTCGCTAGCTCTGAGTACAGATCTCATCAGACACTCAACAGGGGCATCCTCAAACCCCTGTAAGGAAGAGTAAACTCCAAGGGCAGCAGCGAGTTCTGTAAGCAGTATCCTTGAAATCAGCCCTCCTGTGTCACCTCTGAAAGGCAGCTGAGAACTTAGTTTGATACTCTAGGAGGAGGATGAGGAAGGAACAAGAGGCCTCAAAGTCTCTACTGTTACCCACTACTTATCATAATCTCTGCAGTGAACTTCAGATCAGCTTATCCCTTTAGCTATGTATTTTCATTGGCTTTCGCTCTTTATCTCCTTTAATTATGAAACAGAACTTAAAAAGAAAGGGTAAGTTAAAAATAAACAGCTTCTCACTGCCTGATAATTTCCCTTTCTTGCTGCTGCTGAGAAAAAATGCTACGTGGGATCTGAGATAAACCCACTCACAGATCATTTCACTTCATACCCTATAATGGATAGGGACTGTTACTGAGATTAGGGCCTGCCATCCTTGAGACAATTTCATCTGCTTTTTAAGATGCAGCTGCTAGACAGAGGAGAGGTTAAAGAGCAGCAGAAGGTATTAAGAGCATCTAACACAAAGGTTTGAAAGGCATCAGCTTTCTACACAGGTGACAGAAACTCGCATCCTGTGTGTAACAGAAGATTATGTGTTAGCATCCTTCACCCTTCTTATACACTGCTTTGACTTCTAGTCAGGAAAACTACTGCAGGAAGAATGCCCTTTTGTGTTAAATACACATGATCTTTATCTGCACCTTTCTGTCAGTTACAAAAGAACTAGATTAATTCAATTTTCAGATTAAAGCATCTCCCTTTCAAGGTCTCATCTAATTTGGTCTTCCTAGAGGTCTCTATGGAAGACTAGAAAACATCAGTTCCAAGATGGTGAAGTATGAAAAACTTAAAGGAAGGGACTTATAGCTGGACTCTTCCACACAGATTTTAAATAGTCATTTATTTTTTTAAAGTCTCACAAGCAGCTGGAAGAACACCACTTGTAGTGTCAGACAAGGATAAAGGAAAATGGACTGTAGATTATTTCCAAGGAGCTTGATGTGACACTCCTCAGACTGCAAGGATAAACATGCAGGGCAAACTATTTTTTTAAAAAAATGCTTTACTGGATCTTTACAGTACAGGAAAAAATTAAGTGACAAGGAGTCACAACCCATATATCTTTTTGTAGGTTACTTTAGGGGGATCAGAGTCTTGAAAAAGCAGTACAACAGAAGTGAGTAACTCAGACATGGTCAATACAAGAAAAGTGAAGGCTGTTGAATTCCTTTCCTGCAGTTACCTGCATCAGCCCTAGAGGCTAAATTTGCTCATTTACTCCACTGCAACAAACCAGAAATCAGTGGAGCTGCACCACTGTAATTTAAAGATAATTTGCCACCAAATTAACCCCCTGCCCCACCACTCGCTCACTGACTGCTTTCCAGAAGTTCCAGAGAAATGTTAGCGATTCAGAGCCCCCAAACCAGCCCTTCAGAAGCTGCTCTGAACAGTAAGTGCTTTCTGTGGCACTCAGATTTCAGCTCCTCCTGCAGCTACAACTGCCCATGCCCCATAACTCTCCTTCCCCAGGAACACCAACCACCTGTGAGTGCAGACACTCCTCTGGGTAACGTAGCACGGGGGCTGGCTTCCAACAGAGGGGCCGATGGGGGCCTCAGCTCTCCACAGCACCCCACCCCTGCCATGCCACTGCAGCCAAAGGAGTAAGATTATTTCACAGAGTTTTTGGCTCCTTACTTTGTTGTAGCCACCAGCTTACTGCTCCCTTGCAAACTGGATGGACAACCTCCAAAGGGTCAGTGGACTCCTGTGGGCACAAGCTCTGGAACCATTTCCTCCAGAACCAATTGCCCCTGCCCTGAAATTTTCTGCATTCAGAACAGATCATGTTTTGCTGTACCACTCTACACACAGGCTCCTTCCTTCCTGCACCAGAGCTGTTCCCTCTGACTGATCCTCAACAGGAGCCAACTTGCTGCACTCCCCCAGGAGAGACTGGACCTTCTGGAAGAGCCTGTCCTGGGGAAAAAAGGGGATTAGATGCAGCAGTCTCTGATCCCTGTTCTGCCCAGGAGATCACAGCCACCGTTACCAGCGAAGCCAGAGAAGGAACTGCACCAGCAACAAAATCTAACAGGCAACACACAGAACAAGGGCCCACCTATCTGGCAGACATTGCTTCATTGCTTAGTAACTTGCAGAATCTTTCATCATCTGCAACTGCAGCCTCTGCCTTACTAGAACATAAAATTAAGAGCGCCACAAATTCATACCACCCAGCAAAGGACCTGGTGGTGAGTAGGTTCTGGGGAGCATGCACAGGTAATGATGGAAAAATAAAGGAAAAACAGAAGCTAGAAGAAAGCAAGGTCTCTACACTGTCTTTTTAATCAGCACAGGAAAGGACAAGAATGCAATCAACCAGTTTGTCACCAGTACCTCACTAAAGCCTCTCCATGCCCGTAAGACAGTCATTAGCTACCACGACACAAAAGCAGTTGGAAAAGGATTGAATGATCTCACATCAAGCAAAAGGCAAAAAAAAAACAAACCAAAAAACAACAAACTCCAAGTTAAAATGCATTTGCCCCCCACACCAACTCCATGGGGCTCACAAGGCTGGGACGGGGGGAGGGTCTCCAGATCAGGCCTGACAAGCCCCACAGGACGGAAAAGCTGAGTGCTTCTGTCCCAGCTGTCCCATGCTGGAGAATGGAGCAGCCAGTCTATGGGGCACGTAATGCCAGCCCCTCACCAGTGCTACTGCATGGGCACAGCACAGGGGCCAAGGGCAGCCAGGGACAGACTAACATGCCTCTGTGCTCTCTACAGAGGTGGTGAGTCCCTGTCACTGCTTGTGTCCCACAGAGGGAATTACATCGGTCCCACCTCCAAAACCTAGGCAAAGCCCAAGATACCACGAGCAAACCCCCCAGTCTGTCCCCTCAGCTAAGGGGGGGGCTGTAGGAAGAGACATTAGGGTTTCTCTACTGTAGTAGAAGCGTGATGTGCATTTTACACTGGAGTCCTCAAAATGGCTTGTTTACTCCAGATTTCGTACAAATCTTTTCCTTTTTCTCCCCTACTAACCTCCATCAGCAACTCATATTCCCCGAGTGTTTTTCCTAGCGAATTCAACTGAACAGCAACATTTCTCACTGTAATGAAAAGGATGCTGCCACCTGGACTACAAAGAGGCTATTGCCTCTTCATAATGAAGTGCCAGGTAATTGACATAAATTTTACAGTAGTATCTTCTAATTAATATGGAAATTTTTTATTTTTTTTTCCAAACACAGCATCACACTTCTCACAGAGCAACTGAAAAGTTGCTGATGCAGGCTGGAGTCTTTGCTAGAATTAATCCTCAGAAGTGCAACAGACAAAGCACGTAACTAAATAATTAGAATTAAATAAAAAACCACACACACAGAGCTGCCACATTTCCCAACAGACTCCTCTGAGACCCTGGCTGCATTCATTGCCTTCTCCCTTTCCTTTTTCACTGTCTGCAAGAGACAAGTTCAGAGAGAGGATCCACTAAGACGGACAGTGCTACACACTGGAAGAGTGTGTCCCGGAAGCAGCTGCCATTCACACTGGCTTCAGGAAAAGCATCCACCACCCCCAGGACAAGCAGCAGCACAGAGCTTTGTCTGACCCAACACTTCCTCACCTTTGCAGCTGTCCTGGAGCTAAATGCAGTGCTGATGCTTCAACACTATCCCTCGCCCCCAGGCTGATCAATTAATTCCACGTTCACAAATGCTAAGAGGAAGAGGAGGAGGATGTTGCTATGACAGTCTAACAGCTCAGACTCCCAAGATACACTGTGTGTACAGCACACATCTGTGGATCCAGAGTGGGTCTGGTGCATGTGGTGGGAAAGACAAAGATCTAGGCTTGACACACAAGTGTAGTCATGCCACATGTGTGCAAGATCAGCAGCACATTGTCATTCCTGCTCCAGATCTCCTGCATCAACCAGCTGCTGTTTGTACTACATGCAAGTGGAGAACTGATGGTCATCTCCTGCTGGAGGCTGAGAGTGTGAGGCTGCTCAGACTAAACCTGTAAGACAGCCCCCACCAGCTCACACAACTGTCACCCTCAGAGTAGGAAGGAGCATCCTGCCCACCCTGAGGGCAGGAAAAATTCCTGGAAGGAGGATTTTTTTCCAGTAGTAAAAAGCTCAGCTAGCCCAAAAGATTAAGTGAAAGCAACCAAGGGCAAATTTCTCCTCTGAGGTATGAAACAGGACCACACTAATGCAGAATGCATCAGCAATGTTAGGCAGTGAGACACATGAGGTCTGTCCAGGTCATAGGAGGAGAAAGGTCTGCAGAGGGTGGGCACCGCTATCTATGAGCCCCAGGAAGGCACTGGGCCATGAACACATGTTCCAGTCCTTACAGCGGAGAAATACAAGCTGACGGGAGTCAAGAGAGTCTCCTGTTCAGTGCCCGGAGCTGGACAGATGGACAAGGCTGAGCAGCACATGGCAAAGAGAAGAGAGCCAGGAGACAGGGGGAGAAGGTGCCTCACTCTGCTTTCCACTGCTAAGGTGAGTGCAGGGACCCCTTGCACGCAGTTTCCACTGAGGTTACTCAGACACTTTTTAGTTTGTTTCCCAATCTTCCTCTGCTCAGCTCAGTAAGCACCAGCCAGGACACACTATGTCTTGGAGCTCAGGAGCTAACAGCCTTTGCCCATCCATTTGTCCTTCATCCCTGCCAGTCACTCCTGGCAGTCCTGCTGTGTCCACTGCACTACTCTGTGCCCAGCCAAACAGGAGGAAAGACTAACTCTCCATGTCCCAAATCCTTCCTAAGGACTGCTTTTATACATTTGCACTTGAGTGGTATTGAAATACAGGCCTTGCCACTTCTCCACACAAGGCAAAAGGTTTTGATCATACATAAAAGATTATTTTTATTATTTTACTTAACAACCTCATCAAGGAGGGACATTTCACACCCCCTTTTCCTCATCTCAGCATAGAGCTGTTCTGTCAGGCTCAGATGATATACAGTAGCTCAGATGTTTGTTCAATCATCTAACAGAGATCTGTGATCTTTAAAGGAACAAGCCTACAAAGTTGACAGTTTCTATCCATGGGTGGGTTTGGTTACAGACTTTCTGCTCTGCCCAGAGGTGCTTCTTCTAAAGAGAAATAATTTTTAAGCTCACTCAGAAAATTACTGTTGTTCTCTGAACTCTGCTAGCACAAATGGCATCCCCTTTTGGGACAAGAGTTATCCGCTCCAGAAATGTTTTCAAACCACAATCCATTAGAAGTCTAAGGTGTTCAACTCTATTTAATGGTGGGAAAAGACTCACTGATCCAACCAATCTGGAAATCACACAGCTTCCAAAAACATCTCAAAGCCAAAACTGTTATCCACCTCCACCCAGAAGCAGCTGTAAATGCACAATGCAGTCCCCATCCCAAGCTCTCATGGGACGGGCCTTCACAAGATTCAACAGTTACTTTAAGAAGCAGAAAGGTTGCAAAGAAGGACAAAGGCAAGTAACGACAGAGACGTGGTCACAGAGGCCAGCTATGTGCACAGCAGCAGAGGACTTAATTTGTAAAAGGTATAGACAGATGGAAGATGTTAATGTGGTTGATAAACTTTGCCATCCCTGTGTAGCCATCACTAGGGCTAGGAAGTCTTGTCCTAGGAGCTCCAGGAGTCAGGTAGCTGAAAGCCTGCTCACCTCACCAGAAAGCCTGTGCCACGAATCCCTTTACTACACAGTATCTTCAAGTCATGTCTACACATATGACAACTCCCATACATGTTAAATGCACTTTGCTCAACCTGTTTGGGTTTGGAGGACAAGGAGCAAAAATGCACTTAGCCTCACACTACTTTTTCTCAAGACCAATCCACTTCTCTCAGTTTCATGGATGGTCAGTGGGTTTATACTAATCTCCATATCCCACTTGGCACAAAGAACCTTGTGCTCCCTGTGAGAATGGGGCTCTCTTTCCCAAAATGCAGAGACAGGCTCTTGAGAGGAAATAAAGGAGGCAATTCTGCGTCATTCAAGGGAGAAAAATGGCTTCAGTGGGTTTCTGCCAAGAGAATGAACATCCACGTACTGCACGACGCTGGCACTTCCAAAGCCCAGTGAGGGAAAAATAAGTCAAAGATCCTGTAACAAATTATCTTAAAAATTACCAATTAATAAAATAAGCAGCCTCCAGAGCAGAATTTTAGATCTGGATGGAGACATCCACCAGAAACTGAAGGGGGTCAACTAAGCTTGCCTATTATCAGAAATTTTGAGGAAGGCAGGCAGCAGCCAGGGTGGTGGCAGAAGCATAAAAACCTGAGATAGACAGATTTGCTATTTTGGAGTTACAGCCCATTTTGGAGTTGTGAACCCTTATCTCCAGCTGGTGGCATTTATGAAAACATTTCTCACAGCTAGGTACGTAAAAGCACTTGCAATTCTGCCAAGGCTTGAAATGCACTGCGGATAGCTATGGACTGGACCGTTAATTTTTTTATTTCCCCATTGTGCTTACAATTAACTTAAGTGCTGAAATGTGATGGGCTGTTCCAGGAGAAGCTTTTTATCTACCAGCTGCATTCTAAGCCCAGCAGTAAATCAAATGCTGTCACCAAAACATCAGACAAGAGGATGAGAGCATCCTTATGCTCACTCTGCATATTACCCGTTCAGCCTAAGTGGCTAACCAGCATTCAGCAAATGAATGCTGTGATTTGTGTACAACCTTTGGTGCCATCCTCTGTTTACAGAAGATCTTGACTTATCCTGCACATAGAGTAAAAAACCAAGTGGCACCAGCTCTCCAGCATCAGTTAACTGACCAAAGTAAGACCAGTAACCTTGGTGCCCAAAACAAGATAAAGAGAGTTTAAAAGCTGCTGCTCCAGTCAAACTGAGAAGCCAGGACATACAAAGCTGTTACAGAAATCAAAAGACAGCTTCAAGAAGCTAAAAAACAGTAGCTGAAGATTTTAGGAAAAGGCCAGAAATAAAATCTTTCTAGGAACAGCAGCCAAAAAGCATCCTGGCAAATGCTGAAACTCAAATATACAACTTTCAGTTCAGATTGCCTCAATGAGGTGACAACATGATACCTGATGTACACCAGAGGAAACTCATTCCTAGTAAAGGAATTCAAATTTTCCGAGAAGACAGTTGGCTCAGGAATAAGGCTGTCTAGAGAACAGATTAAGACAGGCTATGCAATAAAATCTTTCCATTCAATCAAACCCTGATGGAAGCAACTGGACTGTTCCAGTTTGAAGAAACCAAAATCTAATTGTGACCAAGGGAAAAACAACAGGGAGGCTTATTCTGATTATGGTCTAATCAAACATCTGCAGTCACAGGAGCTTTCTGGAACTATGTCACCTGGGCAGGTTCACAGGAATCAGTAGGGGATCCAAGAGAGCTTGTGCCCTTTACACAGCCACCACAGACTTCTACAGGATATAATGACTACAGACACTAACTTAGGGAAAAAAAACCTCACCAGGACTCTGACTTGAACATCAAGACAAATGAGAGGAGAACACAGACACTCTAAAAAGCCATGGTGCTTGCCACACATTTCTTTTTTTTTCTTTTACAGCAACTAGCAAGCAAACAGCCTCTACAAATAGTACTAGTACAGCCCTGAGTCTGACACTTGCTGAGAAAAAGTAGATGCTAACCACCTAGCTCATGACTTTTTTTTTTAAATTATTAGGAATCTTGTTAAGCTTGGTTTCCACAACATGAATAAATTTAATTAAAGGAAGCAGCAAAGCTAAATAGCAATACACTAAGAAATGGGCCACAAACCAAGAGGATGCTGTATATTTAAAGCAAGAACAAAACAATACAGGACATGCTAGAGAAACACCCAGTTAGGACTGGGGGAGGAAGGTATGCATTTGGAGGGGCAGAGCTTAGAAAGATCAAGCAATTTAAGCAATTAAATAGTGACAATGAGACAGCCAGCTATTAATTGCACAACAGAAGTGATAAAAGGCAATAATTCAGTGGCCTGAGGAGATGCATGAAAAGGCCAAGAAATAGGAAATCCAGAGCTCACCTGCCTAAATGACCACATGTGGAAAATTAAGTCAAGTCCATTATAAGATGGGGAAAACAAGAATATTTGAATACAAGCAAGAAGTCTGGATAGCCAAGAAATCAGATGAGCAAATAACTGTTCAATTATCTGTACTATCTTGCAGTTCTACAGTATCTTTTCTGAAATAAGGGCACTGGAATCAATATACAAAATTTAAAACATGGGTTGTCACAGACTTACACAGTGACAACACAGTACTCCTGCTTTATTTTTGTTCCCTCTCTAATAATTTCTAATTCTCTGTTTGCCTTTCTGTCCACTGTGGAGCCTTGAGCCAGCATTTCCAGGCTTATCACACTGCCTCCAAGAGTCCTTTCCTGCATGGCCATATCTAGAAGACTACTACAGCTTAAAGACTTTAAGAGATTTATAAATTCAATCTGCAAAAATTCCTTCTAAAGATACAGCTCGAAAAAAATAGATCTATAGTCAATTGGTTAGCTACAAATAGCTGTAGCTACAAATAGCTATAAAAAACTGCAGCAGCAGTATGCTAAGGTAGCTAGCTGACAAGGAAAGGTGGGCAGTGCTTGGAAGTTTGTGTGACTCAACCCATATAAAAGTTTTAGTTATTAAGGCTTTTGCAAACCTGAAGTTAGAACAGACAGCTATAAGCTGCTGGATGATCCTCATAAACAGAAAATCCTGTAGTGAAAAGGGAACTTCTTCAGTTGCAAAATGTCTGCTCTAAGGCTGCAGTTCCAAAAGTGGTTTAAGTCAATCGAAGGGCAGGCCACCTAAACTGCAATACAAAGTCTGGAGTTCCTCCTTCAAAGGCACTTTTATCAGAAATAAGGCATTTTAATGTGCAGCTCCCAAGTCTCTTCATTCTGGATACAAGCACTGACGGTGCTGGTGACCAGGCACAGTACTGACATCAGGAGTAACTGAGAAGGTAAGAAGCAGCAGAGATGACTGTCCAATAGATACTGAGAATGCAGTTGTGCAAGTTAAATTGACAAGAATTATGACAGTGATGAAATTCCTACCAAGACAATGAAATCAAATCTGTCCCAACTGAGTCCTCACAAACCCCAGACACACTTTTGGATCCTACTCTAATCTGTACTACACAGTTGAAGGAAAAAGAAAGGACAAAGTTTGTGATGAGGACAGAAATAAGAGAATAAAATAATTTCTGATATGGCATATTGAAGGAGTGAAGCTTGTTAACTTTTTAATTTGTTAAATTATCCCCTTTTGTGCTGTTGTAATGTGTCATTCTTTTTGAACTCCATCTGGGCAATGATCAGAGCTGAAACAGAATGAGACCTGTTTATGCTTGGAAGCATTCATGGCCAGCATAGAAAACATCTTTTGCCTATAAAAACAGAGCTGCTGAAAGTTGACTGCTAAGTTAATTCAAAAGGAATAGTAAAATGGCTAGGGGGACAGCTGGAAATAGAGGCTACTACCCAAGATAATCACTATCAAGGGCAGGCCTGATGAGAAGCTGAACTTTGTGGGCTGAGACACTTCTTGACTGAAATGGAGATGTGCAGGACAGCTGGCCAGCAGACAGTCAGCAAGGTGAATCTGAGAGGGAGCAGAGACTTGGGCATGGACCACACACAGAAAACAGGTCAGAGGTTTCTGAGAAATCAATGGTCTGTCACTTATTACTGCCCTTCTCAAGGAAAGAAGTCACTGTGCATTCTCCAAAATAAACACAGAAGCACCAAAAGTTGCTGACATTCAGTTATTTCCTTGTATGTAACAGAAGCAATCAGGGCCCAAGTTATGTCTCACAAGAAGGACTCTTGCCATGGTAAAGTGGCATCTTGCAATCCAAAGATATTTGGAGAAAAAAAAAAGGGCTTGTGTGCCTGGAAACTCAGTGTTTATCCCTGCAACACCTGTTCCACTTATATCTTAAAGCATCAGATCTACCACCTCTCCAGCACCAGCATTCTTACAATTCAGACACTTCCAGCAACAACCCCAAAACACTACAGAGGACAAGTCCCTTCACCATGCATGGCTGAGAAGAGACTGAAAAGAGGCATCTTACCTCTATGAAAGCAACGGTGTTATCTCCACAGAGGTTCAGATGCTGGATGGGCAGGAAGGACATGACATGAATTGGACCTTTATTGCTAATGGGCCAGATAAGATTATTGTGTTGGTTGTATGCCAGTCATTGACATTCAAGGAAAAGGTGACTTGTGCTGGCACTGGACCCATTCTCTTCAAAGGATGAGGAGAACAAAACTTATGCTTCTTTTCCAAAGCACCTTTAGCTGTTGAATCCTGAAGTTGAGCTAATCAGTACGCAGAGCCGCAAGCTGGAGAACTACTTGTCCACAATGCCTGTCCTCTGAATCAAAAAGCACGCACCCTTTGCTGTCACAGCTCTAAACTGAACCTGCTGGCTATAGAGATGGGATGTATTCATACATACAGCACACTACTGAAGACTTAGGCATATTCCTGGATAGGTACCGACAGGGTCTGTAATGGAAATATCATCTCCACGGTAATTTCGGCAGTGCTTGGAGGACACCATTGTTCTACAACCTAAAAATCCCTGCGTTGAGGATTTAGTGCTCCCAAGTGCCTCTTGGACATCAAACGTTTTCAAAGCTATTAGCTCTGATGGGTTTTTGAATAAGGCTCAGGGAAGCCACTCGCTCAGTATTTCTCATAAGAAAAAGGTAGCTCTGACCTAGTAGAATAAAAATTACTGAGAAGGAGGAGGAGGAAGAAAGCCCACACAGCCCACGTTCTCTGCAAGCAAGGAAATGAGATTTGATTTACTCCGTGATTCTGAGGTGTGTTCAATTTCAGCTTGAATTTCTACTGCATAAATTCAGCTTGGCTGAGCAATGTCCCCATTAGAGACTGTCCAAAGCAATATAAGGTGATCCACACAATGATCTTTGAAGCTGAAGGCTCAAACTCTTGGTGAGGTGGGTTTTTTTAAGCATATTTTTGAATGTGCAACCCACAAAACTCTGTCTTCCAAGAAGTTAGAGGAAGACAATATAAAAAAGCAATTAGATACAGTGCATACACAGCTCATTGTTGTTGCCAATTAATCTATTTTTTCATCTCACTGGTTAAATTTCCCCTTACTACACAGCAGAGAACAACTCCAGGTCTATATTATCCATGATTCAAAAGGATTAGATGACAAGCAGAAGTCACTCACTAAAAGGACTTAAGGGCTTCAGTTCAGGGATTAATAACTCAGTTGTTTTTTCTCCAGATTTTAAAACCACTAATTTGTACTGCATCAGCTGGTAGTTTTATTTACACTACTATTTTTGTTTTAATGGGAATCTTAAACTGCTCTTCCCAAAATGCTGCTGCATTGCCTTCTTGATATTATTCTCTCATCTGAATTTTTTACTATATTTAAAGAGGATTTCATGCTTGCTTAGCCATTTTTTTTTTTAAAGAAACTCCACCTTACACTAATACACACGAGTTCCAGTTCTACTTGACTTTTCCTGACTAACCAGGCATATCAGTAAAGCAGTCCCCTCAGGAATTCCACCCCACTAGAAGGCACCTTGGATGGAAGCTTCAGACGAGGTCTCTGCATCTCCAACTTGCTCTCACCTTTCAGAGAAGCTCTACAAAATCTGGAGTTTGACCATGCATTTGACCACATCGTAATACACCTTTAAGGTGGGATAAACCATAGGGGTCCATTCTCACCTGGGGTTAACACAGAATAATTTGGTATCCTGCTGAGAAATCAAGTGACAGGAGTTGAAGGGGGCCACATCTCTGCATTATTCTGTAGACTCTGATTTTACAGTTCTGAGAACCATTCACAAGGCGGAGTTTCAGTGCAATGGTGCTATAATTTAACCCCAATGCTTCTACCACCTTAGGCTGTATGAATAAAACCCAGAAACAAGTCTGCAGGTTGAAAAATTCAGGTACTTTAAGGTCTTGAGGTTTGCTGTAAATCTACAGTAGCCTGAACAGGGCTGACTCAGGAAAGACTAAATGCCTTCCATATGCCTTTTTAAAGACTGACTTGTGACTGTGCCTAGAGCTTTTGTTTGGTGCATTTTTATAAATCGTAATAAGTAGAGCTGTTCACTTGGTTTACTGCTCCTAGACGACAACTGCCAGCTACAATCAACTCGGAGAGAACAGGAGGGCAGGGCTGGCAGCAGCCACAGGGTGCAGCATAGCAGCAAGCGACAGTTGTGCATTAGGAAAGCTGCCATCGTTCTTCCTTCTCATCTCTCTAAAACATGTCAAGGGCACTAATTAACAGGGTATCCAAGGCACACAAAGGCTATGAAGAAAGATGTCCCTAGTGCCCTGTTAATGCCCAA
>NW_010318741.1:87989-95232 GCF_000700745.2 Antrostomus carolinensis | reverse complement strand
TCCCAGTCACGAGTCTACAAAACTCTCTGATATTCAGAAATAATTCAAAGATCACAAGAGCCGCAGAACTGAGAAAAGCAGAAAAGAAATAAAATGACCTACTTTATATTCTGCTATCACATGTTGAAAGAGACAGGATCGTAAAATGCCAGAAGAGGCACATATAAAGGAATCCTCTCAAATGCGTGTGCTGTCAGCAGTGTGTTGGCACACAGCCCCTCACGGAAGAAACAAGGGCAGGGAAAAACTCAAGTCAAATACTGTGCCAGAACAACAATTTAATATCCAGAGAGAAGGGAACATATAGTAGGAGCTATACAGAGTAAGAGAAGCCTGCGATCTGAAATGCCACTCACCTTTACCCTAGCATCAGAATGATCCGATCACCTTTGCAAAGAGCAAGTGACAGAGGACAGGTGTGATCTTAAATACATGTACGTGTTTCTGCAGCAGCTGTTCTTGACTTAGTAACAAAGAGGCAGGGCAGAAGAACCTGTACCTGTCTGTAAGCACCTGGGTATAACTATGTAAGATTACTGGAGATAGGGTTAACACTCCAGAGTGTGGCTTCACCTTTTAAACTACAGCCCTGCTGAGAGCTGGAAAATAAGGCTTTTTTTGTAAGAGTAGTACAGGCAGGTGATTTTTCTTCCCTTTTTTTAAAGGGGAATGCTATAAAAATAAAATCCCCCACTCCCCACATTTTGACTTCTGAAATTTTTGCATCTTCTGTTTTTTTAAACAAAGATCAGGATCCAACTAACTGGCCAGCCATTTGTCTTTAAACATCTTAACCTGACCTTTTCTAAACTCACCAGAGAAAAAGCTCTCCCTGTTGTATGTCAGCTGAGGTCACACTGAGTTATAATCTCATGTAAAAAAAACATGGCAGCTTCCATCCAGGTCTCCCAACAGAACATCCTTGCCTCCATCTTCAAACCATGCTTCACTCAAGTGAAGGGTTTCTGGGTGAGGATGAGGGACCAGGGTATGTCTGAAGCTAACAACATAGCTGAGACAACAGCACAAGTTTCTGGTTCAACTAAACAACTGACTTCCTGATGAAGTGTCTGGGACAGGAGTGGTCAGTGGTCCCAATACTATGACTAACTTATTTATGCTGAGATGTTTACTACAACATTAACTGCCCAGCCCTAGCATCACTAAGTTCTAGTTTTGAAACATTAACATATTAAATAATGACAGATGCACTTTAGGACTCAAGCAGTCGTGGAATATTATGCCTCTGGGCACTACTGAGGGTGGAAAGCTCAGCAAAAACTGGATGATGTGGGAAACTGTCACCAGTTGAAGAAATTAAGTTTAGATGATGTTAATATTCTCCCCTGCAAAAAGTGTGTCATGCTCAGGTGTCTGTGAAGAAGGCTCAGATGAGGCATTACAGTACCTTTCTTTTTATTCTTCCAAGAAGGCGAGTTTAGCCCAGCAACAGACCTAAGTTCCCTTTCTATGCCTACAAAGTGACTTGTAGGTGGTACTGTAATTAAATAGGTCCATCACTTAAAATAGAAAAGCACATCTTTATAGCTGAGGTGAGAAATAAGAGTCTGTAGTGAGATGCTTCCATCAAGTCGCTGGTTTTCAGGAGCATTAATGACAGGGTAGAGAATTCCCAGCAAAGCAGCCTGGATGCAAAAAGCAAAACAGACAGTCAGGAAGTCTAAGTTCCAGCATGACTACCTTGGCTGTCTCGCAAATCCACATTTCTGTTTCCATCACCTGGAAGGTTGCTCCTGTCCTAGTGTTTCAAGATGTTCAACAAAATGAGTACTTCTTGCAAACAAAACAGTCTTAAAAAGTCTATACTATAGCTCGCAGTAACCTTTTTTAAGAAATTAAAGGGACAAAAAAACCCTGCAGATACCATCATGTGAAGGTCCATCTAGATCCATGTTCTGTATCACTTCCCGTTACATAAACTCACTGATAAACCTTAGGGTGACAGAATCAGCTAACATTTCATGCAAGTTGGACAGATGCCTTACTCCAGCAAACCACTAATATGACACAGCTGAGCAAAGGCTGGTATCTAGGTTTGGGGAGGAGTATATGTTATTTCTAGTGCAGAAGAGGACTGGAAAGGGAGGCTCAGTCACTAGCCAGCTGAGTGCACTCTTCCTTTAAACACTCGGAAGGAGAACTGCTGGCAGAGTAAGAGACTTCTCAGGGTAGGCTGTGTGTGAGCTCTGGATTGATTCGTCCTGGGTTTGGAAAATTAATTTTCACAGAACTAGGAGAAGGCTGCAAAGGACAAAGCAATGCCTAAGAGAAAAGGTTGGTGTCTTACTTGCAGGAAGAATAATGGTTTGATTCACAGATGTTGTTGAAGAAATATTAACCAGAAGGGAGTTGACAGCAGTGCCCAGAGAAACAAATTCTTATAGTATCACCATCATACTATGATTTCCAGCTTTCCATTGTGTTAAAGATGCTTATGGGGCTCCAAGGCAGTTCAGTTTGGTCTGCAAAACATAGTACAGACCTCCTCAAAGCCAAAGCACCCCAAAAATAGGTGGCTAGCCATGTCATGTCAGCTCCTTGATGCTGAATCTCATTGGCAAAAAGATGCAGTGTTCTTCTCTGTCATCACATTTCACTGCAAGCAGCTGTCATTGTTTCAGAGATACAGGCGATCCATTAGTGGAATAGGAGCTTGCTCATGCCATCACAAGTGGGAGAAGCACTCACAAGAACTTCTCCACCTCTGTGGCTTCTATATAGGACCCCAACACAGCTGAGAAGCCAGGAAGTCCAATAGTAGGATTTCAACATTATTCTGTGTGTTTTTACATCCAACTCAAAAAACAAATGCAGTCTGCTGAATTACAACTGCTGAGGAAAATGCACTTGGGAAACCAAGATGAGTTTTGTGCGTGAATAAGCCTTAAGCGCAATATTTGATTAGTGGGGTTCTGCACACACTAAGTCTTAGTGGCAAAGTTTCCAACTAGGAGGCTAAGGCATATGGCAGGGGCTACTGGAAACATTATTAGATATCAATCTGCAAGAAACTACCCCATTCTCCAAATGTTAGGGATGTATCAGCAGATTTTCCATACTTACTCTCTTACTGCCAGAGGTCATCCTAACTAACCCGTGATTTCATGGACGAGAAAAGCTTCTTAGTTTAAACTAACACGGATGCAACTGTGACACACCAGTTAACACTGATGCAAGTGATGGTTGCTGTGTCACATCAGCTTGTTTCAGAAATCTTAGCCACTTTCAGACAATGGACCAGGACAATTCATCATCTTCTTGTCTGGGAGGCTGGAATATACCTTCCCTGTTAGCAATTCTTGCTGTCAAGCAGTTATTGATGGAGAACATAAATCCATGGTTTGGAAGAAGTGAAAGAGGAACTCCTACAAACAGGTGCTCAGGTGAAAGCAAACACAGGGCTATGAATTAATATCCTTCCACAGCCCTACACTCATGCCAGTTATGAGGCAGATGCTGCTGCTGAAACAGCATGTGCTGCTAGCAATACTTAACTCCCCTGGAGCTTATTTGTGCCTTAACTGAGCCATGGGGGAATCCAAGCGCCCTCTGACTAAGGCAGTGGAATTGATTTATAGCCCCTGGCACTTGGCTAATGCAGAACCACCTTCCCCAGTTCCATCTCTCTGGACATCCATCCCTCCCCCACCCCCGACTGCTGTTTTTGAATGACACATCTTAGCTCCCTGAGCAATCCCACTGCCTGCCTCAGATCCCTCATGAAGACAGGAAGAGTGATGTGTATCAGAGATGCTGCCTTCTCCTCCATTAAAAGGTTTGCCTTTGAGCTCCCTACTGTGGACAAGAAACTTGAACTTACTGTCTTAACATCCAAATGCCAAGTGTGAGAGAGCCAAAAAACCAAATCTTCCAGCTGAGTGGAGCTCTGTTCCTGTGCAGCACATTTTGGCTCAGCAGCATTTACTCTCCTGCTCTGAGAGGCATGGAGACTGCAAATCTCAATTTGCTTCTTACTTTGAAATCAGAGCGATGACCCAATTTGTCACTTTTGGGAAACAGCTGCAGCTCCAGCTAGAGGATCCAGAGGAGGAAGGCAGAAAAACATCATCAGCAGGATACTAGCAGAGAGAAGGAAGAGTAGCAGCCTCTGAAGGCAGGAGTTTTATCCTAAAGAAGCCCCAGAATGAGCATGGCTGGCAGTCACTGTAAAGCCTGTCCCCTTTTGTGAGAGGAGAATTTGACTCCAGAACAGTTACTCACAGCCACACTGTCATCTGTAAGTGGCACAGTAGGCTACAGCCTGTCTGCTTGTAGGACATCCAAGCAAAGAGATGACTGAGTGTAAGGAAGCTTAGGGTGGAGCTCAGGACTAGAGCAACAAAGTGTAGGGCTATAAATCCAGCTTTACAGAAGGCGATGAAAGAAGTTTGCACGGTATCTAAATGCATTATGCACCTGGCAACAGCCAGCGTCTATTGTTCCTGTTTCACAAGGGATTAAAAAACCTTCTCAATCTGAAGTTTTACAAAATGCAAATGGAATTGTGCGTTCGCACAAGCCAGCCGTTGACAGCTCCTCCTTTAATCACAGATGTGCAAAGTTGTAATTTAATCTTTATACAGCAGACTGTTTTGATCGTTGTTGCAATCCTCTGTGAAGCTTTCCCTGCCCTATACAGGCGCTTTGCAGTGACGACAACACACAACATCACTTTCCACTTCCACAGCAGCCTTCCCCAGCAGATCACACAGCACTTCAAATGCTGCCTGGCTCCCCAAGGGCTCCACACCAGCTGCCCTCTCACTCCAGAGGACACAGGTTTGCTCAAGGCAGCACAGTGAAAGCTAGGAAGGAGTTTAGACCCCAGCCTGCAGCCCCTTCTGCTAGCCACCCACAGCCCCTTTTCCAGGCTTAGTTAAGTACCATGTATAAAACTAATCTACCAAGCATCTGGGCAAGTGTTCTGTGAAACACATTCACCAGGGGTGCAGGACAAGCACTGGAACTAGAGCACATCAGTCTGTCTCCATAGTATGGGCTGGGAGCTTGTTACAAAGTTAAATCTGTGGCTCTTGCTCAGCATGCTCCCAGTTGTGACTCAGGCTAGGCTCATAGCTCACATCCCTGAGTGCTGCCTCTGTAGTCCACAGAAACTTATCTAGGTCCAAGAGACTTTACTCTCACAGCCAGCAGCGAGTAGCAGCTCTGGAAGGCAGGTCTTCCAAAACAAGTCCTCAACATTCAGTGGTCACCTACACTACAGCAGTTTTCAGGCCCTTATCTGTCCCTGTGGTACTAGTGAGCCAGGCAAAACAGGAAAACAGCTATGCAGAATTTAAGGCAAGCCTTGCTTTGAAGTTTAATGGACTTATTTTGTTACCAGTTTGTACTTTGAGGCAGTCCCTAATCTGCCCAAGAGGACAGCTCACAGAAGTGGTAGGAAGCAAGACATGCCTTAGAATTTGCAATGCCCAAAGGGTGGAAAGACTCCTCTGTTTCAGGAGCAGCCAAGGTGATCCAGGATCACGCTGTCTCTGAGAGGCACAAAGCAGCTAAATGCCAGTAGCTGTAATGGGCAGGGTGCCAGGGCACCTTTGCGTCGAGCCTGAAAGAAGGGAATTGAAGGGTTTCTTCTATTTCTTATTGGGACCGAATTAAGAATAAGGTAACATCTCTCCAGCCATAGGTGTTTTTAAAAACAAAGCCCTTCTGTCCCTCTAACAGCCTACCACACGTTGTCCCCCCTCCTCCAATGACGCACAGTTTATTGTATTCTGCATGTTAATAAAAGGCACTACACAGCACAAAGTGACTGCTCCAAAGCTCACCTCCAGCTTCAAATCTCCTTGCAGCAAAGCTGATCAGTCCTTGAAGCCTCTTCAGACCCATTCAGTCTGGCACACTGCATAAAGCAGTCTGAGGCATTAGTAAATTGCACGGATATTTCTCTAGTAAACAAGAAAACAACAAAAAAAGATATCTAAACCAGAGAACCCACCCCCAATTTCCCAACTCCAGAAGACTTTTTATACAGATCCTTTTAAACTTGGGATTCCAATTTCACCTGGTTCAGCTCAGCTCTGTTTAAACAATAAAGTCTGTTTCACGCCATTAATCATGAGTAGGTACCTGTAATGAGACCATGAAACCAAACATCCCTGTCTCATTTGCAAAGATGTGATGACTTGAAATTAAGGCTTTGCCTTGGTGACTCCTTAGCTGGAGTTTCACATTCCTACTACTGTGTGCAACATGGCACTAGCAAGCTTAATACTATCTACCCCAAAGCTCACTGCATTTCAGAAGTGAAGTAGCATTATTGGACTAGATGATCTTTCGAGGTCCCTTCCAATCCCCAACATTCTGTGATTCTGTGATTATGCTAAAACCATTTTAAAGTATTTCTGGAGCCCTCGCACCACGTTACATTAATGTAAGAGGTTAGGGGGATGGTACTCGGCATTTTAAAAAAAATCAAACACATACATACCAACAGGCTTTTAACTCTTAACACCACTGGCAGCAGTGGTAAAAAACAACAAAGCAGCTGCTATCTGCCAGTGGTTCTGCTGCTAGTTACGGAAACCCAAACAAGTCGGATAAACCCTGACATCAGTGGCTCAGAATTAGAATATTTCAGGGCATCTAAAATCAACTGCACCCTTTGTGACTTTCTGTGCAAGGCACTGGTGGAGCCTCTGTGAGCTGCACTTTGGGTTAGTCCCTCAAAGCCCCACCACACAACAAAGGGCCATGTGGAAGGCGGGGCAGGGAGGAGCATTCAACATTTAAAGTATGACCTCAAGGAAAGGGAAATGGCTTTGCAAGATTGCCTGACCAAACTGGATCACAGCTACCCGAGTTATAAAGGTATTACAGTGTGGAACAACCCAAGTATTACACTCATTTGTCACAATTTCAAAAGCGCTACAGTTGTCCTGTTTTTCCATCACAACCTGTTCTGGCTCCCAGCACTTTTCATCTGCAGTTACCACACTAATACACAGTACTAGTTCACAACAATCTTTCACACCAAACTTTATGCTACCTCCACACTGGATGTACCCAGTGTCCCCAGACTGGCTAGCAAGAAAGAGGGGCTTCTATCAGAAAAAGCACGTAGATGTTCCTGACTAGCAAGCATCATTAGTCCTACGTGTCTGCCATCTCAATTTTAAGACCCTTAGAGCAGAAATCATAGAGGGAACAAGTGCCAAAGAGAAAATGTGAACTTATTGAGCAATTTTGCTAACTGGCATAA
>NW_010318741.1:26899-87965 GCF_000700745.2 Antrostomus carolinensis | reverse complement strand
CCTGCTCAGAGGAGGTTTCAACAAAAGTACTGGGTTCCTCTCACTTTAGCCTCCCTAGAATAATTGTGCTATATCACCATCAGTCAGAGATCTGCCTTCTTATAAACAGCTGCTCTTTCACATCCAGAAAAGGCAGATATGAGACCCCATCTAGATAATTCATGCCCTGTGTTTTCAGTCTTCTCGTTTGCCTGTGCCTGCCCTTCTGAAGCAACTCTCGTGTTGCTGTTTTCTCACTGCTTTGACCCTGTTCTCTGCAACTGCTTTTCCTAGAAAACATGTTGGGAGCTTCTCGGATCAGATATGGCACAAAGGAAGTCTACTGCCTTCAGTGTATTAAGTACAAGGCAGTTCAGTCATCTGGAGAGTACAGATAAGCCTATGAATTCATTTCACAGAAGGCTCTTTTGCCCTTTGACTTGAGAAGGGACCAAAACACCTTTGAAGACATGGGAATAATCACTTGCATGGAAGCACTAAAACTACATTGGCAGTTAATGGCCAACCCTATCTTTCTGACTGCGTAGCATCTTTCAGTTCCTTAAAGGATATGCAGGCAGGAGCCAAATGTGTTGAGAGGGAGAATACCACAAAAACACAAATTAAGACTGAAGTCAAGTTTAACAAATTAGCAAGTGAGGGAAGATGCCAATAACTGGCTAAGACATTTCCTGTTTCATGGTGAGGAACTACAGCAAGGTCAAAATAGCTAACAGCTAGGAAAGATTATGAGTTTGCTTTGGCAAGGAGAGTCTTTGCAGAATGGCACTGGCAAGAATCACATGGTGTTGATAGACTGAGGTGGCTCATCGTCATATCACTGGCATTTGCTTGCCCTTGGGAATCTCCCACTCTTTGCTCAAGAGAATATGGAAAGAAAATGGTCTCTTCCCAGTATTTCTGATCTGAACACTGGATAAACCCCACAACAGTCAGCAAAGCAGTATCATGAAGTCTTGCTAATACACCTGCCCAGAGCACAGATCTGTACATTCACAGTATTGGTTCCTGGAAATCTTTAGGGCTGAAGATGTACAGTGGTATTAACAGTGTATCCTTAAAACAATCCCACGTCCATAATTTTCAAGGGCCTACAAATCCCCTCAGCATGTAATAATGTTAACATTAATGCTTATAAATAAAAGACGAGAAAGCACTGAAATGACAGACTGAGAATGGCAATAAATGGACATCAGTGATGAACAAGGTAATAAAGTCTTCAATAGGATTAGGAAAAGAAAAAGATAGAGCAAAATCTCTTTCAGCTGAATACTTAGCTACTTTTAAGTATATCAAAAATACAAAATTTAAAAATAATTTTAAAATCATCTAACACATGAACAGGGTGCCATAACAGTCAGGGAGCAGCACAGTAAGTCTGACACAGGCTCAAGTAAGAGTCTGCAAACTGATTAGGTTCAAGTGAATTGCAAGCAACTCAGAGCAGCTGGAAATTCCCCTTCAGATAGAGCAATGCCAAAGCCATGCCTGCCTGATTAATAGGAGATTCTCAGATACCACAGAGGAGTATGAGCAGCCACATGAGAATCTGGCCAAAGGCTAGTATCTGGGAAAGGAAATCTTCATTAAAAGAAAAGTTTGATCATCAAAACTGTAAAAACGTATGTTCCCAGTAAAGAAATATCAGTCTCCTGAAGCTATTGAAATAACTCAAAGGAGAGAATGACCAGTCCCAAATGTAGTATCTGTGTGTGGATACACAGTTAAATGCCAGCATTAAATATTTCAATGTGGTACACTTCCAAAAAAAAAAAAAGGGGGGGGGGTATAAAGGAGGGTGGATTTGTATAAAAAATATTTATGAAGAGAGAAGGGAAACTAAGTGAACACATACAAAAATAAAAGGGAAGGGAAAAAAAGAGAGACTGCAGCAGGGAAAAGAGAGACTGCTAGAAGGGAAAAAAAGAGAGACTGCAGCAGCCAAAAGGCAAGCTTGACCCCCCCACCCCACGCTGAACAGCTAACACAGAGCGAAAACAACAATTCTGTTTCCCCACAAAAGCCAGACCCTGGCCTTGATCTTGGCCATCTACTATTACCTCTCATGTACTCACCACGTGGGACAGCTACTGATGGAGGGGAAACCAGAGTCCAACACACAGACCTGAGCTCACTGGCTAATTGAAAGTGGAGGCAAGAAGTCTCCATCCCTCTCCTCCTTGTGCAGTAAATTGCAGAGCGCTGACTAAACACCCTCACTGAGACCATACAGTCCCTCACCCCAGTGACATCTCCATTATTTCTCTGCAGTTCACCAGGGCCTATTATTGCCTTGCTTTGTTTGATGTTCTCCCTACATTGAGAGAAAGCATGAAAGGAGAAAAGAAAAAAGAGAAATGTGTCTTTCAACTTCCTAGTCATCTTCCTCAAAATGCTCCATGCATCAGCACTGATTTCATTATCTGCCTGCTGCTAGAGATTTTATTTAAAGAGTAACACACAAGGAAGAAAGGATTTAACCTGACCTCCCTGAACTGCTGAGGGATGAATACTACACAGAGCTGACAGTGAAAAGCTCGTTCCCTTTCTCAGACTAACCTAAACACTATGCAAAATCCCACTCTATCCAAGCCCCCAGTTTCAAATTGGGCTATCAAAGGTTTTTCTTTTTTAAGGGCCTGGGTTGATGTTATCAGTGTATCATCAATGAATAAGGATTGATAACACGAACCATCACAAAGCATAGCTGTGGGTACAGTGACTTTCAGAGGCAGAAAAATACAGAAAAACTGAGTAAACTAAAACCAGTGTTACTGTTCTTTTAGTTGTCTGTATCAAGAAATGAATAAAAAGCAGTAGGGTCCACTTTTTTTCCCCCCCAGCATTTAACCTGAGACTTCAGGGTGTTTCATATTAAAGATCAAGTGGGATAATAAATGAAAAGCTTAGTAGGAAGCATGGAAGGGTGTAATCAAGTAATGAGTAAAAATACATCCCAGACAGAGAGAAACAAATTGCAGAGCAAGATACAGTCAAGACCTTTTAACAGACAAAAGCATGGGATCCCATCTGGTGGAAAGGCAACTCAAATGAGGTCTGTCTTAGACTGCATACACAATTTCTTTTCTGGAAGGTCCAGAGGTGCTGACACAGCTGTGTCTGGGATGATCCTCCCAGCTTGCATGGCAGCTCTGTGTTTTGTCCACCACAAGTTCCTGCAGAGTCATTTACCTCTCCAAGAGTGATTAATATATAATCCAAGTATTTTATTTTGGGAAATAGGCCATCTCTTCCCTTCCCCACATACAGTAGCCTATTTTCAAAAAGCCACATTTACACATTTATGCAATACAAGCAAGACATGAAGGGAGAAAACCAGGCCAAATTAAGGAAGGGAAACCTAACCCTATCACCCTTGTTATTAAAAACTTTCTCTTTTCAAAATCTAAATCAACTGAAATCAACTATCTCAGAAAATTTCTACCAACTATTGCCCGAGTTCTAATTCCCCAATATCACAGAAAATCAAGCTTCGCCCAACAGTTCTCTAATAACTAAATTTGCTGCCAAAAACTTCCTGCCCCTTTCTAAATGCCAGCATCCTCACAGTCTCCAACCACACTTGCTGACAATGCTGCATATTTTCATAATTTGTACCTGTCCTTCTGCATTTGCTGGACCAAGATGTCTGCACCAAGATGGTAAAATTGGCTAAAGCAAGCCTTGTTTCCCTTCCTCTCGCCCACACCTGAACAAGTAACACAAGAGTCCTACCTTCACTCCTCATGTCACTGCAACTTCATCAGTCCCAGTGAGCACAAGGTACTCCTAAATGCCTGTATTCCAGAGGTCAACATGAAAAAAGGTCACTGCACGCCTGGCTTACCTGATCCTCGGAGAGCTGTGATATGTGATTCACCGCAGCGTAAGACTCTATCTTCGGGTTGAAGTGATTGATGATGGCTCTGAAACAAAGGAGGGAAATTTTCAGAGGTCTCAGGAACAGCTTAGGGATACAGCAGAAACTCTCCATCAGCCCGAGTCAGTGCACATGGAACCACAGTCCTGCAAGAAGTAGTTTCTCCCTCACCACACTGTATTGCTTGCTCTGCTGAAGGCACACTCCCTTCTGAGAGGCCAACGCAGACTCAGTCATAGGCTCACTGGAAATTGCAAGCACAGGCACTGCCCCATGCATGGGTGCATTTGTCCCAGCAGATACAGGACTGTCCTAGTTGCACTGCTGGAACAGGCTGCAAATGGCTCAGTGTTCCAGTGAATCTGGCCATCACCACCCAATCCTGCTCAGGAACTGTATCTCCTCATCCCTTCCAAAATCAACGTCGCCTGACATTTTGCTCTATAGAACTTTGTTGACTGATGTGTTGAAGCTGATGGTTTATTGCTTTGGATCTCCACTAGGTTTAAAATGTTGTAGTTGGCTCTTACTTATAGTGATCCATCACTGCAGCCACTACTTTGACTTCTTCCCATAATGACTTTAATCCTCAGCCCAAATTTAGATCAGAGATAACTTATGCTAGTGCCCCAAACGCAGCAGCAGAAACACTGATCAACCCTACTTCTCTGCCTCTTTTCTCTTACTGCTTGCACCAACATACTACCCTGTCCTTTGTAGACGGATCTAGATGCAGGTATGAGATACTCAAAATTGAAAGTAAAATAATAATTGGAAAATAAAAAAAAAAATCAAACTGCAGCTGGAATATTTCCTCAGCCTCTCCTCTGCTTGTCAGGTGCAGCTGAGAAGACAAATGGGAAGACAGTAAAGTGTCCCCAGGCTAGGGTTTGCAACTGGTCTGTTTGGGATATTACTCATAAGACCCACCACTGAGGTAAATGCTCATGATGGGAACAGCCCATGTCAGTGCTCAGCACAGATGTGCGCTGACAGTGCCTGGAGAGCGCTTGCTTGGCCAAATTACACCACAGCAGCAGTCAGGGCTTTCACTCTCATATTCATCGGCATGAAAATTCACTCCAGCTCCTTCTGTGCCACTCTAATGGGTTCCCACCTCCCCCTGCAGAAGGACTTTCAGCTACTTTCCTGAGACCTCATCACAGCTAAGAGCTGGTGCCTGAGTCCAGAAATAAGTGATATTCAGTGGTGCCAATCAGAGCTGATGGAAAGAAAAGCTGCCTGGAAGCATCATTACTTCTTTAAATACACAGAGAAAGAAAAACAGTGTGGAAGGGGTAGGGAGTGGGAGAAGAGTCAAAAAAACCCCACCAAACAACCCAACAATTTGCAGACTCATGGCAACGTTCTCAGCCACACACCTCATCAACACACCAGATGCAGTCCATACACAGGGGCAGTCACTCCAGCGGCTGCTCCTACAGCATCCATACACAGGTAGCACAGGGGGCCTCCTGCAATCCTGCCAGCCTTGACAGTTACATCAATGAAGCAAATTCAGCAGGGCCCCTGCCAGGCTCCCCGTACCCCTCCTCCCTCCAGAGGGGGGCAAGCATGCAGGTAGACATGCCCAGAGTCTTCCCATTTCAACCCAACCAGAGAAGCAGCTCCTGCAAGTCACAATCACACTCTCCATTACCCAGCCTCTCCAACATCGTGGCTTCAAGTGGCATGTTTCATGCCTGGCTGGAGTCATATTTACACTCCTACAGGACACACGACAAGCTACTGAAAGAAAAGAGAACACAGACTTACAACAACTTAACTTCTGGCTTGACAGAAGGTTTGGCAGCTCGGAGGGGTTCAGTGCACTCACATGGTTCCAACATTTACCAGGGAACAGATTTAGCATTCATTTGTATCCACTGCTGTGAAGCACTTCAACATGGGCCGCCTGCTCACAATCCCTGCTCGGATCTGAGCTAGTGGAGCATCACCTGCAATTGCAGCTGGGATTCGCCCAGGGAAAGCAAAACCAGCAACCAGCTGCCACTGCACTAAGAATCAACAGACATTAAGGAAGAGAAAGAACTCAAGTCTCCTTCCTCATTTCCCTAAAGGCAAATAGACAGCTCCTCGGCAACTAGAGGAAGACGTTCAGCTGTTTAAATTAAGAGAGCTCTTTCACTATGAAGAATTCCTTCCCAACCTGATTTTCTGCAGTGCTGTTTTCCTGAACCTGCAGGCAGCCTGGGGAAGAGGAGCGTGAAGAGCTCGGATTCAATCCTGGCTCTGTGCAGTCAGGTTCTTACTGCCCAGTGAACGCTACCAAGGCCAAGCTCTGCATGTGGCACAGCTCCTCCTCACACATCTGCTACAAGAAATTCCATCGCTACACAGCCCAAGCTGCTCTGCAATAGCAGCACCTTTCTGCATAAGCCACTCTGATATGCCTCCACTATTCTTCCATCTCTCAAAATCCATCTTGTCCCTGAGGCATACTTTTAGACAACTGGCCTCCTGGGCTCCTGAGTAACAGCTGGAATTTCACTTTGCAAAGCTGCCACTCCAGAGGCATTTGTTCCTGGAAGCAACAGGGGACCAGAGCTTTTAAGCACAGTCTCCCTCTTATGGACAATAGAACAGCAGCTTTGCCATCATTAATTCACACACCAGCATGTAACAGCTGAGCCTTGGCAATGTTTTATTTTTACACTGTGATTGCCTTGATTATTGGGATATCAGCCAGTACCTTTGGGGAGGGGGAAGGGAGCGGTTAAAGCACTTGGAAAAGATTTGTGATGTGCTGTGCTCTACTGAGATCTTCGTATCGATCATTAAAAAAAAAAAAAAAAGGGGAAAAGAAAAACCTTGTGTTTGGTATTCATGAAGCACTAGCGTCTCCAACACATTTGTAAAGCAAGGAAATGGTAAAGTGTCAACTGAAAGACAAAACACTGCAGCTGCCCAGGCAGTCTTTGATAGTGTGTACACTTACATATTTCCACACTGCAAAGTCCCTCAGCGGGGGTGGCTGTCATTTGTCATACAAATTTCAGAGAACTTTTGGGACACAATTCTCTAGTGATTGAGAGATGTCACTTTAGCAACACTGCTTCCTCTGACAGATCCACAGTTCAGCAGTCAACTGGCAAGAGAGGAGACTGTCACTGAACAAGGGAAGGATGCTGAACAGGTAGAAAGTGAAACAATGGTTCAGGAATTAAAAAAACTGGCTCCCAGTGGCTTGTCTTGAGGTTAATGCTTAGTGCTCTAAGGCAGACCACAAGCCATCTCCACATTCTTTATTCCTTGATCTCCCAGTGAGAGTTATTTACACACCAGCCATCACAGTGCTCTCAGAAAAACACATCTCCCATCACTTCTTCAGAGAGCAAGCTACCCAGACACCACGATGCCACAAGCCATGCAGAGACACGTACGATTGAACCTGTATTTTCCTCAGGTTGACCAATTTAGGACCCTTGCATTTATGCATTTATTACTTATTATATTTATTTATTTCCTTGAGAAGAAGGGAATGATTGTAGGAAAAATATAAAGTGTTCCACTCTGATTTAGGAACCTAAGTGCCAATTAATCATTTATTTGTACTAGCTGTATTAATTATGTTATCAGACAGTAAAAGACCCCCCAGCCATGACAGTGCTCTCAGAAAAACACATCTCCCACCACTTCTTCATGCAGCTCTTCAGAGAGCAAGCTACCCAGACACCACAATGCCACAAGCCATGCAGAGACACGTACGATTGAACCTGTATTTTCCTCAGGTTGACCAATTTAGGACCCTTGCATTTATGCATTTATTACTTATTATATTTATTTATTTCCTTGAGAAGAAGGGAATGATTGTAGGAAAAATATAAAGTGTTCCACTCTGATTTAGGAACCTAAGTGCCAATTAATCATTTATTTGTACTAGCTGTATTAATTATGTTATCAGACAGTAAAAGCAGGTCCTACTGTAACAGGTATTGTACAAATACAGACTGGTGGAAAGTGTCTGTCCCAAACAGCTAATGATCTCAAATGCAAGTGAGGAGGGAAAGCTCCAAAAAGTGGGGTGGCAACAGAAAATGTAACAGTGCTGTTACTTACTGAGTGTCATGAAAGACTTCAGTTAGAGATAAACCAAGGGTAGAAAAAAACGAAAGAGTACTGAAGGAAGAAGTACAGAAATGGAAAAAGGAGAAAGAAGGGCAGATAGGATCAAGAAAAACAGAGGTGAAAAGACTGCAGTACAGCAATAATTAAAGCAACAGCACCTGATCCCAGGGCAGTCTGTCCTCTGCAAACTGGAAAGTTCTGACTCATAGAAAGTTTCTACTTTGGCTGTTCTTGAGGCTGCAGCAATTGGCCAGTCTTGAAATGACTCTTACGAGCCCTTTCTCCCTTAAAAACACATCGGCTGGGAGGTGGGAAGTGGGGCAATTCCATATGGGTCCTATTACTTTTTTTAAAAGGGGCCATCCTACTGCGGCTCTCAGCCTGAGCTATGGTGAGAGAAGGTATCCCTCCAGGGGAGTTGCATTCCCCCTTGCACCTTCTTCATTGCAGTGGCTGCAGTAGCTCTCCAGCCAGTAACTTTTTAAAAATTGCTTCTATAAAGTCTTTAAAAACTGCCTAGAGTTACTCCTTGATAAACAGAAACAACTAGTGCTGCCCTTCAGAGAAACTCAGAGTAAAACAACTTCTGAAGATATCAAGCCTGCTGACAGGAAAAGCTCCTGTGAAAATCGATATGGCATGCGTGGAAAGGAAAGATTTAATTGATTCCTCAATTTAATTTGCCATTAGATGTAACACCACATGTGAGAAATGAAATACACCAGCAACACTAAGCTACCAGTCCCTTAGTTCCTAGCATCTTCCAGCCTACGTGCACCCATCGTGGCAAGGAACACCACGCTGCCCGCTCTAACCCCACAACCAGCTGGTCTGGGTCCAACGTGCAGGGAAAGCAAAATCCCTGCGCTCAGGCGGGCAGCACTTCTTCAGCACATTTTCTCTGACCTCCAAACTCTCCCCATCAAGTTATCGCAGATGAGCTGTCTAATACCCACTCCTGCCTGACAACAGCTATGTTTCCACAGTCCCATAAGACAACACCGTCCTCTTGTCCTGAGCAGTGAAATTAAGCACTCTGGAGGTGTTGAAAGTAGGCTAAGAGAAGAACAGAAAGGTTGCAAAGCTTATTATAGAGATAGGAATGCTGAGCCATCGTTTGCTGCATGAACCTGGTCTTTGCACCTACTTTACAGGTCCAGCATGCAGTGCCTGGCATCAAACATTCTTATGGATACTCAAGCATTTCTTGTACAATAAAAGCAGCACCACAACCTCACTTCTTCCTACATCCTGTTACAATGGAACAAAAAAGCAGCAACACTTGGCTGGTATTTACCCCTTCACAGGAAATTAAGGGTGACTTTATATCCACTACACATATTCATCTTCTCAACTGAATGCTCATGCCAGCACAGTGCACTGGGCAGCGGTGAGCACATCTCTGTCTGCATCGAGTAAAGGCAAATGCATGGCAAAGGCAGCCAGTTCACTTTCCCTCTGCAATAAAAACTGACAGTGCCTGAGATGGACAAATACTCCAGCATGCACTGGGCTTGTAGTACCATGATGAAGGCTAGGAACAGGCAGAAGCAGGAAAGGGCATAGTTGTCTTACCACACTTCACTTCATAGAGCTGCTTCACTACAAGAGGGAGACCTGAGATACAGTTGTTATTGTTCAGGAACAGAAATCAGTAAGAGACCAGATTCTTTCTGATTTGCAACAGCAGTTCCCTCTCACATGCCTTAGCTTCTCCCTTTATAAAATAGGAAGAAGAATCACCTCCACAAAGTGTTTTAAACCAACAAGGTGAAAAGTGGTCAGAGTGTTTTACTACATGGAATGTTGGAAACTGCTCAAGCACAAGGCATCAAGTAAATTACACATAATACAGAGACCAAAGTGAACAAAACCCACCCATCCTCATGCCCCGTTCATACCATCACAATCATGGTTGCTGGAGACCTGTGCAAAACTCCCAGCTACAAGCCAGCCTTCCTGCAGCAAGCTGTGTCTCAGCAAGCTGCTGTTTGGGGCAAAGATCCTGCTGGCACTGCTCTCTTATGCACTGCCAGCACTCAAGACAATAAAACCCCATCTGTTCAGTGCCTGCAACAATTAGATTGAGTTACTCTGTATGTACAGCCCCACCTGGCAGGAGGTGAGAGGGTTTAGATTATTTTAATACATGTCCAGGAGGCATTGCTATAAAGTACACATACCTGTCATACCTAAACTGCATGCATCAATTAAAAGCAAGCAAACTCCCTGGAATGGTGCACTAAATTCTTCCTTCTACTGTGGTTTAACTCCAGCCTGTTAAATTTCTTCTGTTCCTACACTTTAATGAGTACTGACATTAAGCTGAAAGTCCACAGCTCACAGGGGGTAGCATCTTCCAGACACAATAATAAACTGCAGGGGAGAATCCAAGATAAAAAGATATTTTAGTCAAAAGCACTTGCTTTACAGCTCACCAAAAACATCCGAGTCAGCACAGCTGCAATTTCACAGAAGAAATAAGGCTGCTACACCTGTTCACTTGTGCCACACTGAAACCTATTGATTGCGATGACAGGCTCCACGGCAGAGGGAGATACATGGTCTATTTATTTAATACAGAGGAGACAAAAGAGTGCACTTGTGCCAACTGAGCTCTTCACTATTCTCAGCATTGTTTTACCATTCTGCAAGGGCAGAAGCAGAGGATGTGCCTTCTGACCCACCATGCAGCTCCGCAGTGCGTCTTTCCACTTCACTGTTTGCTGGATACTGATCTGGTATCACCATGGCTTGCAGGATATGCTGATTTTCTCTTCTTACAGTTCATGTCTACACATTTAAGCCAAGCAAACCAAATACCTCTACCCTCACACCAAAATAACTTCTATTTGGCTTCTTAACTAAGGAAGTCCTTATGGGTGAGCAATTAACTCTTTTGGGACAGTTGCATGACCTCACTGGACACTACAACTCAGGGAACTTATCCACTCACATATTTTCATGTGGCCACTGCATCACTGGAAACTAGTGTAGATGCATTTCTGTTCCCTTTTCTCGATAAGTAGGCATCAAAATTCTTAAGTATACATAACCAATGACATTGCTATTTTAAGTGATATGAATGACAAAGTAGAAAATATTGCCTAGGCATTCGGAGTGAAAATATCTATTGACGGACAGGGCACCAACCTGATCAGTGCTCCCATTCTTCTGCCTATCTGCCATTGACTGTTCTACAACAAGGCTATGACTGGATAAGGAATAAATTTCTCATCTCAATCATGTAATTTATGAGAGAGCAAGTGACAAATTTAAAGCCACATTTCATTGTTCTGAAACACCTGACTACTAGTGGTGAGCGTTTAATTCTACCAAAGTAAAAGCACTAAAAAGCCAACCCTCCATGACACCTCAATTCTGGAAAGCAGTTTATTTATTTAGCATTATTTAACTAATACCTCTATCTACAAGCAGAATTGGTGCTGTTTGACAGAATACAGATATAAAGTCTGCCCTGTGGGCTCAGGCTGCTGGGTACTCCAACCTGCAATTCAGTTTATCACAGCACAAGAGGTGAGAGCTGAGCATGACATGCCAGCATATGGGATTTTACACACAATGTCTATACTCCCACAGTTGTGTTACCAGAAATTTCAACCAACTTCTAAAATGAGAAGCCCTCCTTAGAAGGTGACTACTGTCCTAGGGCTGTGGTCCTGCCTGAGTATCTGCACAGATCCATAACAAACAATATTAATATGGAAGCACCTTTTTCAGAATCTAAACAACCTTTTCTGCAGCACATCTTTCTCAGTCCTCTTACCTCATATATATTAATTTGGCCAAAGTTCTTCAGATGTGCCAAACAAGCAGAAAATATAGTACACGGACCAAGTGGGCTCTGATTCTTTTAGTATCTAAGCACCCTTTGATGCAAACAGCATGATGCTATCTAGTAGCCAGGTGTTTTAGAGAAATTAAATATGTCATAACAGACTGCCTCAACACCAAATACAGCCCTTTGGCTACAACTGCTTTTAACTCATTCATGTACAAGGCAACCTCCTCTCCAGAACAATAACAGGCTATGAAGAAACAGCTAATCCAGAAGGTGAGAAAACAAACAAAAAACCACCAACAAACAAAACAAAACAAAAAAACAAGGCCAGGGAGAAGGGGGAAGGTATTGACAGTGGTTTAGCAGACAGGTTTGCAGAGCCACCAGCTCTGGTCAGGACCTGAAGTAAACAACTTTCGGCAAATATTTATTCTCTGTAAGCACTATAAAGTGGGTCAGCATCTACTCACTGCTTCACAATTCACATTACAGACTGCCATCCAAACCTCCCGAGATACAAAACACTGCAAAACCTCAAACAGGATCGAAACCTGAAATATTTTAAATTACTTTTATGTCCATTAGTATCGTCACCAGTATTTATCATAAGATGTTTAAGCAAAGCAGAAAGTCTAGGCTATTGGATGCTGCATTTAGTGCAGAATGCCATACAGACTGCGCACACCAGCTTCCAACCGTACCAAGCAAAGAGTGAAATTTTAAAAGTTTATAAACCATCCCAGGGGGACCTTTTAAAGCTCTCTGAGAAAGGCAATGAGTACGGCTGCTAGTCTAATTAACTTAGTGAACACTTGCCATCAACCCTGTATTTTCTAGAGTGGGTGGAAATGACTCTTACTGCCCCATTTTGTCAAGTGCAAGTCGGCAAGTATTGCACAAGGCCCTCAACACCCTGTTTGCAAACTGTGGCAGCAAGACAGAAAATTATCTCTTTAGGTCACATAACACAACCTCATTCTACCACCTCTCAGTAAAACCCGTACCTGTGAGAAAAGTCCCATAGGGAAAGGAAGGCACTGGAGCATCGGCATTTGGATTGAGCGAGTAAAGGGTTAGAACAATGCAATCTAGTAGTGAAGCAGCTGGATATTAAATGACACTAAGAGAGAGGAGGGAAGGAACATTGCCTAAGCAAGAAACAACTACAGTCAAATCTACTCTGCAAAGGAAATGGAGCCCCACAATGACATTTAATTAACTTAATTACACCAAGTGTCAGCTATGGCTGTACCTGCAGAGCCATGTAAATCTGAACGGAGTTCACATTCTTAACCTTCCAGGCACTATCAGCTACCATGCCGACCGAAACCCCTTATTTACAGTCCAATCCTCTGAAAATACAAGATGCTGCAAACCTCACAATATTTTCTCATCAGACAGGTGCAAATGAGAATCACATTTCTTGAGAAAAGCCTGATGGAAACAAATAAAGCACTGTCTTGCTTTCCAAAATCTAGGACCAAGACTAAAGCATGGATTCTGATGACACCCCCACACACATCCTGAGTGAATACCATGTCCTCAATAAAGATGTCATCACACATCATTTGGGACAAGGTGAAGTCGGTTTTCAATACCAAGGAAAGCTGTAGAGCCAAACAGCATTACAGCTGAATGAATGGTATTCTTGTCATGATACCTATTTCATGTCTGTCAAAGGCTGGAGGATCTGTAGATTATTAAGATTCTGTTTTCCTGAGACAAGGGTGTCTGGTTTATGGTCCAGTGGAGAGCTTCATCTCATCAGAGATATCCAACTCCTTTGCTCTAAGCATTTAATGTGTACACATCTTCTTTCCTATTTAATTTCCTCAACCAGACCTGCCTCCCTGAAAGCCAAGCTCCCTCCATCCCAATACCTGAAGATCTCAGAACTATCTACTCTCTGTTGAGATCTCTGCCCTCAGTATCTAAGGGGTGATGATCAGAAGCAAATGGTTTCTTGGAGCTGAACATGTTACCAACCAAGTTACTGACAAGAAGCGGGTATTAAAGCCACTGTGGCCGCAGAGTAAAATGCTGTATTTTAAACTAGCTTGTGTACATACGCTCGGTAGTTCATGAGACAACAGTGAGGACAAAAAGAGAACTGGAGGTCAACTCACCACAGCCAACTGACAAGTGGCAACTTTTTAAATCACCTGCCTACACCAAGGGTTTTTAGAATCACTTCAATCGTGTTGGGGTTTTTTTTTTGTTTTACTTTTATTTTGCACATCTTTATCCTGCATCAAATTTCAGTCAGATATTGACAAAACCCATTCAGCTGGATTGGCTGTTCGACAAATCTTTGTCATTTGACAAATCTTTGGGGACAGACTTTTCCCATGTCACACAGAGGAGGAGAAAATTACTTTGTTTTCAAATACCCACACTCCCCTCCCACCATCACACCTGACATACATACTTGTGCTCACCTCTCCCTCAAAGATCTGGGTTTGGAATTTATACCTACATTTATTTTTTCCGTTCTGTTCTTTGTATGTGTGTTACTGAAGGCAAGGCCAGCGAAGTTCATTTTCTATTTCAGAAGTGAAATATGGTTCTCCAGTCTAAGAAACAGAGGAGCACCAAACACTTCAAAGTTATCTGCTGATGTTTCCTTATCAAGCAAGCCAAAGAAAAAGCCCAGCTCCTACAGTGTTCTGTTATTGATGTCTTTTATGCTTGAAAAGTTTAAAGTGTTTTTCAAGGCTCATACAAAAACATAATACAAAAAAAAGCCACATGTTTTTTAACCAGTTACACGTTATACAAAACAGGTGGCAGTGGATCTGCAAGCAGTAAGGTCTGGACTTTTCTCTGTGAAAAGAGAGCTACAGGTTTGCCTCTGCTTTTTTGTTATAATAGCTAATACACAACTACACACTGGCGAGGTACATCAGTCCTAACAGGGCAGTAACTCTGGACAGTTTAAGCTAGTTTCTTTCTGAAGCTTAAGTTGCACAACCCCTAAACCAGCACCTTCAATTAAACCTTCCAGACCTTGAGCCAGCCTCTGAGCTATGAAACCCAGACTGTGTTTTATCTCCTCTTGTCCTTTTCTTTTTTTAAACACAAAGCATTAATGCATTCAGTTGTTGCTGACAAGGTTTGTAGGCACTTGGCAGATGGGGAAAGACCACACACCTTCACGAGTTCAGGAATCAAGACTGGGGCCACATTAAAAAATCCTGCCCATAATCAAATGAAAATACAGGAAAAACCAAGCAAACCTGATGTGAAGAGCCAAATGTGCTCTTCCTATTTGCAAAATAACTAATACTGAAAAGGAAGTCATCACACTTGGTTGCATTAATCCCCATAAACTCTATGTGACTCAGAATTGCTCGAGCAAACACCAAAACGTTCTAAGCATTAAAAGGCTGTTGAAATCTTGAATTCTCATTTTACTATCACACTTGCATTGGCAAAAATGCAGTGCTGACTGCTTATTTGTATGAAGATATTTTTTTCCTCAGTTCCTTTTAGCTCTTCCATTCAAAGACCAAAGGCAATGCTTCTTTCCCATTCCACTTGCTGCCGCAGGCTGATTCCTGTCCCACCTCACCACTCTTGGGTCTGCACCCAAGGGGCTACGATCCTTTTCCTGGCATTGCTTGAGAACCAGCATTAGTAATAGCATTTCAGCACTAGAAACATTGGAGATGACAGTGCTGCCACACACTATGAAGGGAAAGCTGCTCAATTTAAGCATTTTGGGAAATATGGAAGAACACGCATATCTTACAGAAAAGGCATTCAGCATATACAGGTCATTATTAGAAAGTTTTAAACTGACAATAATTACTGTACATTTCTATGAGTAATACTGCAGATTCCCCTACATTTAAAGAGGAAAAAAATTTGTGTGGCTTCTATTGGCTAGCATTCATTCTGTGCATATGCATCGTCACTTACTATAGGCATCATCACTACTGAAAGGCACACACTTGGATTTAGCCCAGATCAGACACCACTCTAACCAAACTGATACAGCATTTATTGCCAGGTAAAATGCTGAAAAGATCTTGCTCCAAACATACTAGTCCAACTTCCAGCAGAAAACCCGTTAGTGCAACATAAAGCAATTAGGCTGCTTACTGTTCACCTACCAAACCCTGTTTTCCCTTCACTCACACTGCACTTGCTTAGGTCATCACTTTCCTGACTATATTTAAAAAGCATTCTTCACCACCAGCTCCCCAGTGCTGAGTAAGTTAGCGTGCATGGCAAAATTTCCTTATCTCTTGCAAGACTCCTAAAGGAATTAAACCATGCAAGTCATTAGAAAACTTTGATTATTATTTTAAATAACAGGTCAGATGATTACAGAATCCATTTAGTATCAAAGGGATTAATTGCCGCTTTAACAGCCAACATGTGCTAGCTGAGCAACACAGCGAAAGTCATATGGGCTGTGGCATTTGATGCTAATGAGCAAGGACACTTATCAGTTTGAGAGAGCAGAGGTTTGGCAACATGTTTAATATATATATATATATAAAAAAAAAGAAAATTGCATAAATCTCTCTCAAAAAAGGTTAAAAAAACCCCACAAGAAAACAAACAAACAAAAAAAACTACCACAAAAAGTGAAAAGGAAAAAAGAAAAAAGAAAGAAACCTGAATGCTATCTAAAGGGCAGATCTATATTTGGCTTCACAGACAAACTACATTGTGATACTCAAAAAGAAAGCTGATCAAAATTAGAACCAAGATGAAAATCCCTTTCTTATAAAGGATTTCAAAATTTAGAAATCTGGCTTTGTTTCAAATTCCAAATGAAACCGTATGATCTTTAAACTCTCCATTAAAATTTAGTATTTATCCTTAATTTTATGAAAAACTGGATGAAATTTAAGATTCCAGTCCAACTTTAGCATACAAGATTTGGGGGGAAAATTGTGACAAATCAAATTTTCATGTTGAAAGCATCCAACAATTAAAAAAATGGAGGTGAGGATATTTCAAAATAAGAATTGACAAATTTGTGTTTTGATTTCAGCCTTCCACTGGAAAATGGTTAAATCCAAGTTCTTTCCAAGCTATCTCTAAAATAAACCCACTGCAGGGGGGTGCTCCAGCACAGACTATTTCGTTGCACAGTGCATGTATACCTACAGCAGATCACCAGGCGCTCAGGACTGATGGTTCATCTCCCTTTCCTAGCAGGGCTCCTCTTGCCAGGGGGCAGGAAGCTCAGTTCAAGTTCTACAGACCTCTGAGCCTTCAGATGCTGCATCTCTGCATTCAGAGGAGATGTACAGCTGCTCTGTACAAAAAGTCACTGCAAGATAAATGTGGCCATAGGCGCATAGCAAGAGGCCAGAGATGCTGACAGCAGGACCAAATTTGGGGCGTATTCTCCCAGGCTGACATACCTGCTTGTGGCTCCACGTGTTTGCCATTCTGCCTTAACAGGAATCAATATACTTTCCCTGACCTTTACTTCCCACAATTCTGAGAAAGCCTGAAAAAATTAATATTCAGGCGACTTTTAAGGCTTCATTCTGCATAGTGATGAACAGGGAGGGCCAGCAGAGAAACAAAGAACCTCTCACTTCAATGCAAGTGGCACAGGAGAACAGGAGTAAACAGAGTGCTTAAACTCCTGAATAGCAATAGCAAACCTGAGTGTCAACAAATGGTAATGACTTACTGCCCCAAAACGCCTCTGCCATGATTCAACAGGCAAAATTAAGAGGCGATATGAAAAGAGCAAACCCAGACCTGTAGCCCCTGTAGATTCTCTGCAGTTACACATCCAGGCAGCTAATGAAAGCTCCAAAACAGGATGGGCTGAGGTTTTTTAGATCCTCCCTCAGACCAGCTCTTCACGACTCGGTAATAGAGCCACATCAAGTATTGACTGCCTTTCCTGTCTCCTTAAATGGTTTTTAGCGTATCATCAATCACACCATCATTTTTAAGTGTTTTTAGCCATTTCAGGGAAACCGCAGTCAGACAGTTAGTTGCTAAAGGTCACATTCTCTTCCAGCTCTAGCAGGAGTTCGGATTCACCACAGCCAGCTCCACCAGGGCAGAGTTTGGCACAGTTTACTTCCTCCTGATGGTGGCCATCATTAAGATTCGGTTCCTGCCCTACCTTTACATGTAAAGTGTCACCATAGGAAGCACCAGTCATGTTCAGTTTACAGAGTGCCTGTGGACCATGAGGGTGATAAGCAGGACCTCTTGTGTCAAAGGGTGCTTTGATATCCTGACCTAAAGACTCAAGCATCCTCAAGATTACAGTGTTTAAACACCAAGGCTACAATAGCACGTGATAAGCAGGACCTCTTGTGTCAAAGGGTGTCTTGATATCCTGACCTAAAGACTCAAGCATCTTCAAGATCAGTGTTTAAGAACACCAAGGCTACAATAGCATTTACTCTATATGTATGTACTTTTGGGGAAGAAAAGGGGAGAAAAAAAAAAAAAAAAGAGAGACACTTTGCTGAAATAAACAGCGTATTTAACCCTTCTCTGGGTTTGAGGTCAATTTCCAGCATGATTTACTGCTCCAATCCATTAATTCCATGACTAAACATGGACGGCTGAGGAAAACCCATTTGGTAAAAACTTATTTTTTAAGTAAGAAATAGACTTAAAAATAGACTCTCTGTAGTCTCTAGCTTTCTTTTGCTATTACAACTCTTGCCATTCTGAAACACAACAGGCAAAATCCCTGCTCCCATATAAAAACTGAAACATGTATGGCTGAAAATATAAATTACAAACATGATATTTTTACTAGGAGGTTAAGCTAGTGACTGATTTCTTCACACTTCCTTGCAGCACAACTTCTCCATCCCGGCCCATACTCACTGAGCACAGCCACCATGGTGACTGCGTACCGCAGAAAAGAAAAGCTTGCAGCCCGCTGATATCTTCTTGAGTCTCACCTCTGTCTTGTAGTCTTAAGAGCAACAACTTCTCAAAATAAGTCTCAGGACAGCCCTTCTGTTTAATTGCTGCATGGATATATTTCAATAGGTCTAAGGCTGATATACAGGAGAAGAATTCTCTCAATGCAAAAATACAAAACTGAAGCACAGGAATCCAGGATGAATTTGTTAAGTTTTAAATGCAAAATGAGATCTTTGATCTTGTCTTTAACCGATTGATTAAACTCCAACTCAGTAGATCAGCTTATCTGAACTTCTGTGTGTCACAGGCTGTTGCATATTTCAACGTTACCCTTGCACTATATAGTCTCATGCCAGTAACTAGCTAGAGCATCTTTCACAAAGGTATCCTGTTCAGATATGAAGAGGGGAAGAAAACTGATCCCTTGTCATTTACTCCAATGGTTAATTACCTGTTAAAAAATGGGTATCTAATTTGCAGTCTCACTTTGGTTTCAATTTCTAGTCTTATGTTCCTTTTCTGTTTTAGCATTTTGTCTCCTCAAAGATGCTCAAACACTCTAAAGAGCACACCTTAGGTTTTGCTTCAAAGAGCTTAAGATACTGAAATCTTGAAAGCATTTTTACCACTATTAGCATTTTACTTCTCTGTCCTTTCTCCAATTTTTCAATATACTTTTTGAAACAGACACCAGACAAAATTGCAAAATATATAGATGATCATAAAATCACTTTCCTGCTCCTGCTAATATTTCAAGGGTCAAATAAACCTTTTTAGCTGAACATTTCACAAGAGACCTAGAGTAAAGCTGCCAGTCAATGCTTCTTGAGTCACTGCTTTTCAAAATACAGCCCCCTTTTGCAGACCAGCGCTTGGTTTTTCACGAACTGCATTGCCTGACAGGTTAAAAAGCAATTCAGATCACACTGCCTCATCTACTTCATGATTTAACCTTCTGCCAGTCTTCCAGTAACTTACAAAATTTATCAGAAATTCTAACGTCCTTTCTGATCACTGAAAAACTTACCACACAGCACTATTTTCATACTCATCACCTGAAGAAATGCTCTCTCAACATTCCTGACTTCTGAGGATGTTCCACAAGTGCTTTGTTACATCATTTATTCTTAGAATCTGCAGCATTGATATCGATGCACACTGTTAGCTCCAAGAGAAACGCTGGAGTTTCACATGTCTACAGAACTTCAGTAATCTCTGCTATAAAACTAACATACAAAGGTTCTTAAATACCTCTTCTCTCTACTGTCACAGGTTTTCCAGTTGTGCAGATATAATGTATGCATGTTAGCAAACAATACTTGAGAGCCCACAGGGAAATTTAAAGCCAAGTCTGACCAGCAGCAGTCTCAATGATTTCTGAAGTCTCTCCCTGCGCTGACAATCAAGAGCTCCCCAGGTTCCTCTGGACACCTGGAGTTCCTTTGGTAATGAATGCTGACATATCATCCCAAATTCCTAAAAACTCTCTGCTGATGGGCAACCTAGTTCACATGGTTTGTCTGCTTTAGCCAAGACAAAGTGCTGGACGCTAAACAACCTGAAGAACTAGTGAGTTCTGAAATTGTCTTATAGCTGTAGTCTGCAACATGCTGTTTGATCACATCAGCAGTTTTGTGGCCATCAAGTGCAGAAAAGTGACAGGAAGACAAGTCTCAGCTCTGAATATAGGCTGCATCCGTGTTTCCTCTCAATTAACAATGCTAATAGCATGTAAACACATTCTTCATCTTGCAACTGCGGTAACTAACATCAAGTAACTGCCAGGGAAACATTGATTAGAATGAATTTATGAGCATACAAATACATTCTCTCTCCTCTGCAGGAACCACTGTCCATCAGCTGATCTCTCCAATGCAGAGAAGGACCCAAGCTGCAATGACCACAGACCACTCTGAAGAAAAAAAAAATCATTCTCGTTCCACAGCCTTGATATGCTCAATATTTCTAATGGAACAAGGGGGGGGGAACAAACAAAAACCCAAAACTACAAAAAAAACACCCCACAGCAATCTAACAAATACCACATGCCTCTACCTTTTTGCTTTCTTTACACACAGCTGAGAGAAAATGGAGCAAAAATCCAATTAAATTTCTAGAAACAGGTCACCTCTAAAACTCCCATATACTTTTGACAAGACTGCCAAGGAGTTCTCACACAGACCTGGACCTAGTCCAACCTGAAATACATTTTTGTTCCCTAAAGCCCATGGAATCTCAAAAGGACAAATTATTCATCAATGGCCCCTACTAAAATGCATTCTGCAATGTTGCTAGCACAAAATGGCTGTTTGCTATGAGTGGGCAAAATGATTTATTTAGTATATATACATATAGTCTCTGAAGCACTGCAGTCTTCTGACAAAGAGGCATACAAATGTGAGGATTATGCAGATAAATCACAGGGGCAGGATTGGATTTTACTGTACTTCCACTGTGTGTGTATATATGATTTACAACTAGTTTCAGATGAAGTTTTGTAATATTTTAAGATTAAAACCTCTTGTTTTATAAGTTGATTACCACTTTCAAATACCTATCTTCCTACCCCTGTGTACTGACTAATGTATTAAGCTACAATAAGACAATATACTTTTTGCTTCACAGCTATTGAGAAACTCCTAACCATGATTAGATTAGCTCAGTTCAACCCAGACCAAAATGATTTCTGGGATGTTCCTACAGCACATTTCATCTAGTACATCTGCATTATTTATGGCATTTACACAAGGAGAATTGAAGGCTTTTATAAACTAAGACACAAATCAATACAAGCTCTTAGCAGATGGGGCCTTAGTAGGGTTCCACAGCAGCATCGTTCCACACCGAGCAAACTTTCAACTGAATAACTGGTAACACAGAAGGAAAGGCTTGCTTAGAAAGTCAAGAATTAGAGGCACCCTCGACACCCAACTTTTCAATGAGTATTGTACCTGCCTCATTTAGGGGCTAAACAGTCAGAGCTAGGTTTGCATGCAATAGGTCACTTAAAATGCTTTGCAACACCAGACTGCAAGCAATACGACAGCTCCGTTTCATTTCCCTCCCCAAGCTCAGACAAAAAGGCTGTAACACAGATGGCTTTCCCTGTCAGAGGCACCATGAACTGGGGAAGAAATGGATGGGAGGCAAATTCAGTTTGGCACTCAGTCAGGTCAGCAGCACACTCCAAAGGAGACACTTCTTGGCCTCCACTGTGTTGGTGCTGGTTGTCGGCAGCACAGGTAGAGGGGCAGAACTGGCCTGCAAGACCAGCACTGGGCAGGAGAACCACCTGGAGCCACAAAGCCTTGGTTCCTCAGTGGGGGAAGGACCCTCTCCACCTCCATACAGATGCAGCCCACAGCTGGACCAACATGGGATGGCAGGTGACAGTCAGATATATGGCTTCACATCTGCCTGTCTCCAGATACTGCTCTTCTAATTCACCTTGGCTGGTCTTCATAGATAAATGCTCTTTACAAAGAACAGATTGTTATTTGAGGCACTTTCAGCACGGATCTCCCACTCTGATCCGTTTGTTTTCCTAACTTGTGCACTGAGAGTTGATGATAGGTGAGTTTTTTTGATTTAGTAAAATCGAAGCTTCTCTTCAGAGATTTCAGCAAAAGAACCTTTTAAACATCTATTTATAAAGCAGTGCATGGGGATCTGCAGTAGCCAGAAGGAAAAAGGAATGAATGATAAATTATCCAACATGAACTTCCTTTAGAACAGTAACCTGCAACAGAAAAAAAGATTACATCCCTGTTAAATTCCTTGCTCCACAAAGGCTCAGTAAAAGGATTTGTCCCCTTAACAAAATACAAAAAAAATAGGGCCTTTAACTTGTTATTTTTTTAAATCAAAGAATTCTCAAAAGGATCCACCAACTCAGCTTTCTTTAGCTGACAAACAACAGGCTACTGAACTTAGGAAGATCTTTCTTCCCAACTGTTATATTTGAATCAGGGCTAAGAAGGAAGAAAAAAAGACAAAAATTCCCGTTAGTCTTAATTAAAATCATGCCTTGCTCAGCTGGCACAGGTTTTACTTCCATGAGATTTATGAGTTCATGATCCTGACAGCTCTCTATGAGTTCTTTCCGGAGAAAAAAAGGAGCAGTGAAGATAATAACTGAAATTCAAAAGTAAAATCCCAAGGAAAGAAAAATCTTCCATGGTTAATAATTTGACTCTTCCCTCCACAAGTGTTCCAGAAAATTGCATACTTTTCTGCCACTCCCAGGAAAGAGCAAAAGGCTGCTGAAAAAGAGACCAGCTTGTAGGAAATTATAGTCTCCTTGCTTAGGCATCCCTTTCTTAACTACCAAAGACAGTATTTCTCGTGCATACACAAGCAGCAGAAAGCCACGGAATGGCTTGAATCCTTACAGACACCTGACATGAGATTTCAGCCTTCCCGACTTGAAAGTAGTGCCAGATTTAACAAACCACATGTATAACCTAGGTGAGTGATTGTAAGTAAAATGCAATCCTTCGAATCCTGAAAGCAGTGGGATGGGGATGCTGGCATGTTGCCTTACCCTTGGTAGAGCCTTTGAAGCAAATAGCTGATTCCCGAGAAGCTGCTGACATTTAAAACTTATGTAAACGTTAAAAATTGCCATAGAGAGTCAGGTAGCAAAGGCCAGCTCAGTGTCCTGCCTTAGAAAGGGCCTAGAAATGGAAGCTCAGGTAACTGTATAAAAACAGACAAGAATAAAGTTATACTGCCCCAAACAGAACTCTTACTTGCAGCCAAATGTGAGGCAGAGGTGATACCTGTATGATCATTAACCCATGATGGAATTTTCTTCCATTAACTTGTATAATAATTGCTTTAAATTCACATAACCCTTTAGGTATTCCACAGCTTAACCAAGTTTTGCATTAATGAGTATCTCTTTGGTTTGAGCTTATCAGATCTTCTCATGCACTCTCTTCTTGCAGTTCTTCATTTTCTCTATGACATTTAATATTTTTACAAACTCTTGTACATTCTCTGCCATCTTTCTTCCAGCCTGAAAACTTGGCATGTATATAAATTTAGTTCCATACCTTTGGTCATGCTCACTGCCCCTTTCTGAAAATTTTCTAGTTCTGCGATGTCTTTTTGAATTTTCTAAGGTCTGGATACACAGCAAATGAGAGACTAGATTAATTAATACAAAAATTTGCCTTGCCTTTGGGAATCAATTCCCATAGAAGATGGGATAGAAGATAATACACTATTTACTGAGGGAGAGGGGTTGAGAAGCAAATAAAAAAAGATATAGCTGGCTAAGAGAGAAGCTCCACTTTAGACCCAGAGACTTGAATGATTTTAAACACCACAACTAACAGTTTAGTTGGTGCATATTAAATGTTTTATCTAGAGTGGTATAGCAGCATAAACAGTAAAAAAAAAAAAAAAAAGAAAACCAACAACTTTACAACAGAGCCACTGTTACATTGCTGTGGGAACATTAGGTTATATGGAAATCCTAGGCTCAGGGTTGCAAAATGATAGGGGTTATTTTATTCATGTGTATAGGGGGTAGATGCACAGGTAGTTGAGTCCCTGATTGATGAAGGGAGATTGAACTAATACCCTAGAGGCTGGGGAAAGTTTTATAATGAGAACTTAAAATAGCTTTTTCTGAAATTTTCCTCAAATTATTTACTGTTTGCCTCCTTCCATAATTTCAGGCTGTTACCACAATTCTTGTCCAGCTTCCTGTGTTTCCATTTTGTAGGTTTTCAGAAAGGAAAAAAAAAAAAAAAAAAAAAAAGAGTCTTGGTCAGAGAGTACGGAGAAAGCCTCCAAGAACAAGGAAAACCCACGTGGTTCTTCCCTCCAAATCTGCCCCGAAACTTCAGCAGTTTAGAGAACACTCAACTGCTGGAACTTTGATTTTTCAGGCGAGACAAAAAGCAAACATCTTGCTCACTCAGTCAGCTTTACACTTTTCAACATAAGCAGAAAGTCGAGCTTCAGTACCCAGATAAATTCCTGTTTAGGTGGCAGCTCTGTAAATTCGCCTCCATAGCTTCAGTTCAGACATTCCTCATTTCTTGCCCTAAACTGTCACGTGGTGAAACTGTGCATAGTTAGTACCATTCCTGTGCTTCAGCAGCACACCAAAGAAAACACAGCAAGGACTCAGCATGCATCCTCTACAGCATGTGATGCTTCTGCAAAAGAAACCCAGAATATTTCTGATCTGGGAAAAGGACAGTAAGAGTATAAAACGGTGGTCAAAAGAAAAATACAGACCTCTTTCCTGAGGCTAGGAGAAAGCATGCTGCCCTAAACAATTTAATAATTAAATTGAAGAAGATAATACCATTGTAATTAACATACAAAGAACCAGCACAGCTTAGCTAATCTCCATCATGAAGAGATCGAATAAAGTAGCATGCATTTTATGGAGCAATTTAATCTGGCAAGCAATTAATCGTAAGAGCACTAAGTCAAACGAATAGATTTCCCTTTAAGGAGATCACATTCATCATCTGTAATGTATTCTAAACTGCAATTTGTTAGCCAGCCCCTGAATTTTACAGAAGACATTTACTGTCTTCCTTTTGTGGAGAAGTGATCTCTGACTGACAGGAGGGAGTGGCATGTCTTTTTGAACCCGCTAGCCTATTAACACTAATAGGTTCTGAATCATTGATGCAGGAAGCAAATAACTTACAAAAAGCAGCTACAAGTTTTTACAAGCCTCATACTCTAGAAAACACTACAATGGTTATTTACAAGACTATTTGAATCATGTCCCAGTTTGCTGACCAACCTGATCTGACCCATCTCTGTAATGCCCTGGAGCTCATAAAATTACTGATGGGGGTGGGGGAATTAAAAAAATAAAATTAAAAATTAAAAAACAACCCTTGCTTACTGAGAACCTCAGCAAGCATCTCTTACCTGCACTCCTTCTGATGCAAGTCTGGGACTCTGGCTCTCTCCATCCTCTCATATTATTGGCTACAAGATAATCCCTGACTAGTTTTAAAATGGAACTAGATCCATTTAGATTGTGTTTTTCCAGCTGATCACAAAACTGTTCCCAACCCTCAGTGCTTTTATTGTTAGAAGGCCTTTCACTTCCAACTTTTATTTATTCATGATACTCCCTGCTCATTTGTACATGTTACAAGTTTCCCTTTGTCTTCAGAAGCTGTTCCACCTCACTTGTGTTCCCCACTACATTAGTAACCACTAGTTTTCACTTTGCTGCATTGGGCAAAGCACACATCAAGCATCCTTAGGAAGGAAATGATGATTCCTGCTTGTGTCTGCATCTGTCCCCATCCAAGTTTATCTTTCTAAAAGATGCATTTGAAGGCCCCCTCTCTTCCTAGGAAAGGCTTTCTGTTGAGTACTTCCCTGTCTTACTGTGTAGAGGGCATTATTGTTCTTCTGCTTGAGTGCACAGTTTGGATCATGAAGATGAGCAGGCTGAAAGCAATCAAAGCTCAGAGTCTCTAGGTGTCCTGAGCTGGGCCCAAACTGATTCCCCTCCAAACACAGCAAATGCTTTAAAAAATAAAAGTGTTATTAGACAGAAAAAAAGGGCCCCAAGAACCATTCAGTGCATGTAAGTGTTAACAGGGACTGCTAAACTCAGGGACCACTAAATTTTACCAAAAGATATGTGGCAACATTTCACTTAATCTAGAAATCACACAAAATTCACTCAGCTCGAGTGAGGCTATGGGCAATGTGCAAAAGAGCTTGCTAGAGACATACAGCTTCTGCCAGTGCTTTCCTGCCCCACTGTCACTCAGAATCAATTCAAAAGACAGATTTCTTCACAGTAATGACAGGATGAGACCTATGCCTGGCTGCTTTCAGACCTCTTCCATCCTGATAATTTCCCTTATGCTCCACTCTGATTAAAGGCATGAACGTAAAGTAGCCCCATGCCAAATCAAAATTAAATAAATAGTCCTGAAGATAAAGTGCAATGGGAAAAAAAATTAAAAAAAAAAATAAAAATCCATGAGCTGTGTTCCAGACCAAATTCAGCTGGTATCATCTCATTCTAAAACAGTTAAAATAAAACTCATATTAAACTGATTATGAGCAAATACTGCTTTATTGTACTGTCAGAAAAAGCATGGGGAAAAACTTATAAGAGCACAATTACTAAAAATATAGATTTTGGTACTCTAGATTAAAAACAACAACAACAACAACAACAAACCCAAACAGCAAAAAGATGGCTACACTTGGGAAAAACTCCTGATGGCCAAGCCTTTGAATTCCTCTGACCTGAACCCAAGTGCACAGTATTGTCTCCTGGTGCCTTCCTGCTACATAACATCATACTTAGAATCAGACCACATTAAAATGACAGCAAGTGCAGGCACAATTCATTTAACAATTAATCTACCCTAACTATCATTTTCACTTGTCATTAACTGCCTCTTAAATGCCCTCAATTTCATATACCCGTAGACTTCCTTTAAACATTCGCATGGGGGAATATGTCATTACAGGCATTATTCAAAGAAGGGCTTTCTGTCCCCATCATCAACCACAGCATTAATCATACTGAGAATAGTTTCTTCTCACAAATGACTGAGTTGCATAGCTGGATCTCATCAGCAGGATCCAATTTACTGATAAGTTCACAGACAGCAGACAGTATCAGGCACCTGCAGCAACACATACTGTGAGATTTTACCCTTTACTGATCTTTCAGAGAAAGAAAATAGATGCCAAGCACTACAAGCTCCCACTGATTTAAGTAACTGCTCTACTCAGCATTGTTACCCGTTGGACCCAGACTTAATACATAGCATAGTGCACTCAAAGAAAACAAGCTTTCTTACTTCCTTTAACATTTGACCATGCAGTGAAGACACTGCTCTCTCAAATCAGATAGAGTAGGTTGGAAAGGATCTTTGGAGGTTATGTGGTCCAACTTTAGACTCAGCATAGGGCCAGTTAGGCCAGTTTGCTCACAGCTTTGTCCAGGTAACATATGAGTAACTCCAAGGATGGAGATTACACAACCTCCTTGAGCAATCTGTTCCAGTACTGGATCACTCACATCAAGAAGAATTTGGGAAGAACCTCCTTTACTACAATCTGACTTATTTTATGGCCAAACTTAAGATCTTAGAGCCGTCTTGTTTTGTGACTCTTCATTTCTGGCAGAAGTTTAAGTCACCAAACAATGATGAAAAGTAGGTGCTACCCAGTGAGAATTGCACAGCTTGCTCCTTCAACAAGGCTCAAGATGTCACCCATAGGCTAGCCTCAAAGCAACCACAGCTCTCAAATGCTAATGAATAAAGGAATCAAAAACAACATATGGCAGACCTATTGCTTTCTGAAGAAGGAAATCTCTGCCTCAGTCAGGCTCATCTCAAATGTCCATAAAAAGTTAATGTCAGCCTCAGATTCCAAAGCAAACAGTGTTGCCAAATTATAAGGAGGACATTAAGTATTTATTTAGAAAGTATAAGTAAAAGCAATTGGCCTTTGTTCATGTACGCTGCCCTGTTAAGTCTTCTGAGACACCCCATGAAGGACATTTATATAAAGTGTATCATATTCACATCCGTCTGTCAGCAGCAAGAGCTTTACATTAATTATCAAAACACACAACCTTCTGGAAGAAGGATCCATCCAAAGTGTGGGCAACATCACAACTTTGTTTAGAATAAAAGGCATTTATCCTGCCCACAAAGCAATTACCAGCTACATTTCCTATAGTGGACAGAAGCATTTTTTCACAGTTCCCAAAGCCGTCACTGAAATTCAGTATTCTAAAGTTTGAAATCATCTTTCCCTTGGCCACAAAGGTTGCATTACCTCCCATCCCACACAGACTCAAAAAACTTTCCATCATTCAGCTCATGAAAAGAAAAATGTCACTGTAATTAACACACAAAGTGATGACCTAATTAATCACTAAAGCAACATTAAAAAAGCTTTTGGGCTTTCTAAGTCTTCTAGCAAAATCAGGCAAAAGGACTGCCAGGGAGCTTTTAAGGTCATTCTACTTTTGTCCACCCTTAAAATAAGACACATTTGAAAGCATGTTTTTATAGTCTATCAAACAGGAGTCCACTGTAGCAAGACGTCTTTAACACATCAACAATCTCCAACTCAAGACTCCCTCCCGAGTAGCATCCAAGCTGGTGCTTTCTGGGTTCATGACAGTATTGTCCCAAGTCCAGTACCCAACCTGAACCTTGAGGCAAGGGTTATGTTGATATTTCTCTTAACAGCAAGACCAGTTTGCAAAAACTACCCTGCACTATACCAGCAAGAGAATATGTGCTTAGAGTCCTACAGAGGGTCACATCAGTGACCACTGATGACAGTGGACATAAAACTTAAAAAACACTTTGCAGCATATTAGCCAAAAACTGCTGTTTTAGCCAATGCTGCTAAGAGACTGTCCTGTTGCCCCTAATCCCGAGCTGCTTGTATGCACACCCTCAGCAGGGCTGGCTCAACAACTCACATCTCTGTGTGCAATGAACCAGGCTCCAGAACTGACCCAGGCTAAAACACATTGGTTTGGGTTTTGTGTTGGTTTTTGGTTTTTTTCCTGCCTAGACCATTTTATCCTGGGTCAGGTCCCCAGTTCTCCTCCTTTACATGCAGCTGCACAATACAGGCTGCTCCCTCCAGAAGAGATGGCAGGAACGAATGGGAGGTGAATCCTCCTGTTCAGCAATACTGTCAGTTTGTACCTGCTCCAAATGATCACAGAAGCACAGGCTGAGGAAGTACACTGGGGCAGTTTTGCCAGAGTAATATCCTTCAACTAAACCCTTAACAGCATGAGATACCAGAACCTGATATCCGTCACAGATGAATTCTTCATGAGATCACTGCTACCTTAATCTGGTTGGCTTTGATAGCTGAGAAGCAGCCAAGCACATGGGCATTTCTGATGGCCAAACTGTTATGGTTAGCATGCCTTGAGACAGGCAACAGAAATCTGGCCTCAAAGCTAAGGGAGAAATTGCTACCTCAGAAGCATTACGCCATCATTTTCTGAATTATCCTTCTAGCTACAAGTTAGAAAAAGATTTTAAAGAATAAAAAAGGTATTAACAAAAGGTTGCATTTTGGCATTCCTAAACAGCGGATTTCTCCCAAATACCCAATTTAATTCAGACCTCCTGAACCTCTGATGTTTCTTACAGTCTCTAACTGGACACAGAGATATTAAGAGTCCAAAATATGAAAATATTTTGGAAAAAACAAAACAAAACCCATTACTTACTTAAGCTCCCTTTTTTCCCCTCCAGGCAGCATTTTACTTTTACCTTAGTCTTGGCTATACCAACCAGTGTTTACTGGTGGTTGTGAAGCTAGCCCCTGCGCTGGCGGGGTGAGACAACTTTCTCTGCCTTCAGTGGGAAAAGCTCCTAAAAAAACAAGCATTTTAACTTTGAAAGCTAGGATGCGTATTTCTTTTAATGAACAAAGTGTTACAAACAAGATACTCTCCTCTCACAGTTCCCTGGGAACTGAGCTCCAGATTCTGGTGCAATCTTCAAACAGACTGCAGTTCTGTAGTCATGCTAACGATGTATTACCCTTCCTTTCAGTTCAAGATAAAGTAGGTACTTCATTACCTTAATGAGCAGATGTACTTAATGAGCAGCTACTTTGTCAATGTAGTCCTAAAGGAAGAATTAAGAGAATAGAGCATTTACATTTCTAGAGCAAAACCAAATTTAGGCCCCCCACTAGTATAAGATAATAAGAAATACATGTTACTGGATTTTGAAAAGCTTTTTTTTTTTTTTTTTTTTGTAAGTACACATCCCACAGCCCAGACTTTCAGAGGGAATAATAATTCTGGCTGCTGCTGTGAGTAACAGATTTCTTTTAAACAGAAAGAGAAAAAACAGCATTATACTACATCATTTTTCAAGGGATAAAGGTGTTATTTAAGCTCATGATGATTTTTACATTGTTTGGGTTACGAAGAAAGCTGCTTAATGTTCTTTTTCCATTAAAGCAAATCTTGAAAGCTAGATTTGAAACCAGTGGAGAACAGAGTCCCTTATATTTACCCAAAGAATAAGAACAGCATGGGCAAAGTTTCGACAAGCTATAAACAGCTGGCTCAAACTGTGCTTCAATCATGTTCCAGTAGGGCCAGTTCTTGGGGCCAAGAGAATCTAGTTGCAGAGGCTATTCATGTCTTGCTTCCTGGCTGCATTAGAGCTACCAACAAAGATGTCAACTGTAAGGTTGAAATCTATCAATTAGGAACTGAACTCAGGGCAGCTACAGTACCAGAGAAATAAAGATTGTCCTTGCAACCATGATGAAAGAATACAACTACTCAAAGCGAGAAACTAGCAGACCTTTTTTGGATTTTGTGCTGCAACAAAAATCCTGAGATGTTTACAAGACTGCATCCTAGCTTTGCAGCACATGCTTTAATGTATTCCTGAGCTCATACATAACTTGCCTTATAAGTGCCCAGCAAGGCAATTCAAGAACAAAATATCTGCAAACGAGTCAGAAAAACAACTTCTGAAATAAACCAAAACTCCAGATGCTAACATATATTCTCCACTATTTTTATGTATCTACAGAGAAAGGTATTTGGCAAGCAAAACAAAAAAGACTGTCTTGCCTAGTGCCACACTTCTTCAGACTCAAGCAGTGCAAAGTCACATAAATCAAACAGGAGACCACAATCACACTGAGATCGAGCTTCTCTACTGACTGTTCTCCCAAAGCTCCAGACCCCGAATTCACTAGCACAAAAGCAGAAACCATGTGCCAAACATTAGATTTCCAAAGTTGAATACGCAGCTTTCAATAAAAACTTGGTAGCAGCTTAACTAACTTCATCTTGTAAGCCCACAACCTGCACAAATCCAGTAAATGAGATCCAGAGACATGAATTCCTCTTTTCACAGGGCAGTTGCAGAGTAGATGAAATCTGGGTTGCAATACCTCAGTAATGGGTGTAACATTTCTCAGCAAACTCTGCTAAGTAGCCTGCAGATCCTGGCTAACCTTCGAAAATGTTCAGAACTCAAGGAAGAAATGTTTCTAACAAAATGGTCAAAGGAAGACAAAGGTTCACAAGTGGGTCAGCTCTGCAGTGAGGTGTTCACCCTATGAGAACGACAGCAAGTGAACTTTGGAAGAGACTGCCAAAGAGCAGCTGTGCTGCAGAAGAGTTTCCTTTCTGCCCAGCAAGCAACTTTCCCTTGAACCAATGCCTCACCTCTACAGCAATCCTTACAGAGCAGCTGAAATGCAGAAGTGGATCCTTTTGCAACTTCCCTCTTTAAAAGGCCAAGCTGTTGACTTCATGACATTTGGAAAGGAGATGAAAGTGGCCAATACCTTGCTGATATTGGAAAGAAGCTAAGAAAGTCTGTTAAGCAAGGTTGTTATCCTGGGAATATATCACTTTAAGTTCATCCCCACTCCAATCTAAAAAGCATTGCTTACTATGAGGATTCAATTTTAGAGGGAAAGTGATGCCTGCTGCATGGCTTTCAAGTGCATTGAAGAGAGCAAGTCGTGGTATGTTATCTCAGAGGCGTTTCTTTGCCATACACAAACAGCACTGCTCAAAATCAGCATCAGCTCTAGAAACTCTAAATCACCACAAAAAAAAAATCCAAAGAAATTAAGCTTCCCAAATACCCACTGGAAAACAAAAGTTAATTAAAGAAAATAGGCTTGACATTGTCAGAGTCTATTTCAGTCACTGCTGCCTGGGAAGGAGAGTTACTGGCAGAAAGAAGGAAGGTGATCTGGGATGCACCTGACTTGCTGAACCACGCTGCTGTGTTAGTGGAACTGGTCCATACAATGCCACTCAACTAACAGATTTGCTCTCTGGATTTGGGCCAGTGGCGGCAGAGACAACATTTAATTAAGCTGCTGCATGAATGAGAAAGAATGAAGGAAAATTATAGCAGAATGAAATTGGCTACAGCTCTGTAAGAGAAACACACCAAGATGAATCAGCTAGTAAATAAAGAGCAATAACTGAAAAATAACACCGCTGTCTCAAGAAGAAATCAGATAACATAAAAGAAATTAAATGCTGAAGTTACACAACTAGAGAAAAACCCTAAACATTAATAAAAATACTGGAAGCATGGGTACAGTGCCATGAAAAGACGAAACAATGCACCCTGATACAGGAGTGGCTCTTTCTTTCTTTTTAATTCTTCTGTTATTACGCTGCTGGTCACAATGGCCTGGAAGTGAGGTCTTTCCCTTTCCTTCCACCTGCTGCCTCTGTTTAGGTGCCACTAATGCCAGAATCTGTTCAAAATCTGTTGCTCTTAGCAAATGAACTTTCCATACCAAAATATTGTAAGGTCAAGTGAAAAACAAGCAGTGGTAGCAGATGAACTCTGAGTAAACAAGTTCTGCTATAACCTCTGTGGTACTTCAGGGACCTGTTCTGCTGTGCCAGAGTCTCTGTGTAACTAAATAAAGCACACAAGAAACACATGAAATGCCAACAAGGGTCTACTAACTTTGCTCCTTCAATGGCAAGTGAAGTGATCGTAGGTCACTAGAACAGACCTAGAACCAAACCAGAATCTTCCTCTAGAAACCACTTACTTTCAGTTGTTCAGCACCATATTTCTTTCAGGCTACCACCTGAAAAATGTGATGAACTAATTCTTCAAATAGTTTACATGCATAAAGCTTGCAAGTTTTCTTACAGCATTATTAGTAACAACTTGACCCTTAATCTTGGCAAAATTATGTTAGGGTTTTAAAATATCAATAAAATACATTTATGAGTTTCTCTCTGGGTTTTATAACATAAAAAATAAAAATGTTGACTGTCTTGTACTGGCCTGTGGTCTAAGCTCAGTCAGACTGATTAGCAGTGACAGCATGTCAGAGGTCATTACCATTAACACACCTCAGTGAACAATTCAATTGAGTTGTTACTCCATGAATCAGTAGCCCTCACGAGTAGGTTTAAGGATCGATAGGGAACAAACTCCAGGTCACACCGGGCTAACCTGCATGCCTGAGCATCCTCTGCTGCTCAGTGCTGGCCAGCCCGAGCCGAGCAGTTCTGCACGGTCCATCAGTCCCGGGGGTCATATATGCACCCAGCGCAACACCGCTGCTAGCAGCTACTGCTGACAGGAGTAACAGCTGAGCACCCTTAGCCAGCGCTCTTGGCTCATCTTGGAGAAGCTGGAAACAAGCAAGCGTCTCGTTTTTTCAGCTTGGAAAATACGGCTTTAGATTAGCCCATTGTCAAAGGCAAGATGTTTGCGTGTGTGGTTTACATATATATATGTATATACATGCATGTATACGTACTTATATACACACACAGATGTCCACATATCCATATGGATACACACATTCATATATGCGCATATACATATAGAATACACACAGATATCTATATTTGAGATATATGTATATGCACATAGATTTTCTTGACCATTTCTTTTCATAACCAGGCTTTACGTTTGCCCTCCCTTTTTCATTCTCTGACTCATATTGGCAAGAAGCACGTGTATGTGGCCATTAGGTCTGTACAGAGAGGGAAGGAGGAAAGTGAGTGTGTGTGTATATATAAATATATATTTTTTACACAGTCTCAGATGACTGTAATCCAGAGGCCTTCACTCCATACAGAAGCACTTATCTATGAGCAGGTCCCCTTTCACGTATCCTGCATAAATGCTACAGCCATCCATCACAACATGACTAGGTCAGCAGCACTTAGCTCTTCTCTCCCCATGAACAGATGCTAAATTCCTTCCTATAAAACAGAACAATGTTGAAGGTACTATGTGGACTGCTTGCAGCTGCTCATTTTCTAACAAATACCTGATTGGAGCCTCCTCCTCTGTCAAGGTTTTCACTAAGTGCAGTTCTATGGAGTGCTGGTAATTTAACACTAGCTATAGCTTCAGAGCAGGGGTGCCAGGTACCCTACAACAACCAACCACAGCCAAACTCAATTCTCTTTCACTTAAGTAAAATTGTAAATGTTCCTTCAGAGTGCTCCTGCCCAGACTGGTAGCATGCATAACCATTTTATACACATCCATGCGATGCTTTAAGTGTTTCTCCCAAATGCCCAATCTCTCCTTTACGACCCTATAAAAGCAGCCTTGGGAGAAGCAGCACCTCCTGTACAAGGAAAGAGTACCACACAGCGTGGCTCATGTGGAACTAAAGTAGCTGCAAGACAGGAGTGAATGAAAGCACCCAAGCAAGCACTGCAGTGTATGCTACAATGGCACATAAAACACCTAAAAAAAAAATTCTATCACCTAGTTCCAAACTACAAACTTACTTTCTCCTTGTTAAAAGTCTTTCAGAAAAATAGAATTGCTTTAAAAATTATGATTGGACTGAATTTCAGACAATGGGGAAATTCATTCTATTAATCATTGCGTTATTCTATTTATTCACCTTGAAAAAATCCTGATCAGGAGAAAGTCTATTAAAAGAATACAGGGATTCAGCTGCCACCTTTCTCACTGAGTAAGCAATCAGAAGATGCCCCTTTGAACCCAGTGTTAATAAAATTCTCATTAAATGCAAACCTGCACAGTGTTACCTTAAAGAGCCTCATTAGCTTAAAAAAAAATTGTCTCAAAATGTGCTTATTTTCTCATAGGTGAGAAGGTGAGTTTTCAAACCACTAACTGCTACAGCTTCTTATTTCAGCCCCATCAGTGCTGCAGCTATATCTTGCAGTCCATCATGTCTCAATTATTTATGTAAACCACAGAGACAAATCCACAGATAGAAGTTATAATCACTATTATGGGATAGGACAGCAATAGGGATCACTCATTCCAGTATGATATGTAAGATTTCAGCTAGATAAGGCTATTATTATTCTGTCTTCTTCAAATTTTCATTTTCTTTAGGTTGGACAGAAATTACAAATCATCTATAAAAAGGAGAGGTATGGAGAGAAGGTAGGAATAGCCCCCCTGCCGCTTAGTACTCAAAAAGAACATTCATGACTGCTAAACACTGGAGTAAGGACTAGAAAAATCAGATAATTGGCAACAACAAAACTCAACCAGACTGCCTAGTGGGTCCAACTAAGTACAGTTAATACCATAATAGGATACACAAAGAGGGATCTCTCTCTGAAGCTGAGTTTAAACAAGAACGTGTCAAAGATTCTCTAGGTATTACTCATCCTGACTCTGCATTAAAGCAATTAATCAGATGACCTCGCCAACCCAGCAGTGTGAGTACAAGCAGGACTGTTCTACGTGTCTCCCCAACAGTCACTCCTGTAACACAAATGCATTGCAGCCTTGAAAAGTTGTAAACAACTCACCATTCCTCTCCTGGCAGAAAGTACAAGGTTGTACACTAGGATTTAAGACGTGTTAAAGACCACCACACACATGCACACACAGATGTTTTTACATTTGTAATCTTTCCCATCAAAAGGACAAGGAAATGACAATTTTCACCGATTTATTTTTAAATAGCTGTTGTAATGAGACGAAGATATAAACCAAAGTGTGACTTTGCACTGCACTATTACATCAAAAAGCAGAAAATCATTGCTCATAAAAACTTTTCAGAACGATGGAACAAGCTGAGGGAAAAATCCAATGTGAAGTGGATTTCTCTAAACTCATTCTCTTCATGGCAAAGACATTCAAATAAGAAACAGTACATTAAGACCACTCTAAGGGGAAACCAAAAAGGGCATAAACAAACAGGCAACCCAGACAATGGGGAACTAAGCCAGGTTCAAACCAACATGTTCTTATCAATATATAAAATAATCACATCTTATGATACATTGTTCATTAACATACTGTGTTTCTCTAATAAAGCCATCAGCCTGAGAGCCTTAAACAGTTTATTCTTCTCCAGCATCCTCTCACCCTTTTCTCTTTGTTGATTTGGGCTTGCAACACCTCCATGACTCTCTGCAACACAGAGCCACAAGTGTGTGTGCAGAAGGCTCTAGTTTGCACTCCTGGTCCAACATCAGAAGAAAGCATATGGCCCCAGTATTAAGTCCTCCTACAGACACTGCCACAGAAGTGGGGCAGCCAACAGACAAGGACAAAATGGTCTTTCTAAACAGACTGAAGAAAACTTCAGACCTTGGAAGGCTCAAGGCATTCCTCGAAGAATTATCCTCTTGTCCTTCTGCTGCATGATCTGCAACTTTCAAACACTTAAATTCAGTTTTTAGGCCAAAACAGAGTATTACATTATCACAGGCCCTTAACTTCAGCCATTTTCCCTGTACAGAGATGAGGTTTTTTGGAACTTTCTAAAACATATTCTTGCAAAACAAAGGCACCTAGTCCTAGCCACTACTTTGAAACATCACACTGTCAATCATCTTCACAAAAGCACAGTACCTTTGGATTTCTCCAGCTTCCAACAATCGGCTGTTCTGATATCTATTAAGTTAAAGAACCCTTCAAATGTTTTTTTACCATGAGAAGAAAACAAACCGGTTGAAGAAATACCTGCCCCCCCACAAATTTTTTTTTTTTTTTTTTTTTTTTTTGAGAGAGAGAGAGAGAGAGAGAATGAGGGAGAGAGATAAATCAAACAGACTAACTTCTCCAAATTCTAATCTCTTTCCAAGCCTTCAATCGCCTCTAATTTAGACATTTTCTAATTTCACTGAATGAAAAACAGTAATTCATAAAAACTTCTAAGGCTAGTAAAATGCCACATGAAAAATCAAGACATGAGCAGCTGGATGGAGCAGGGGAAAGCTACCAAAAGCCTAGAGGAGAAATGTGTCAGAGGCTTCGCTAGTTCCGGACAGGACCATGCACTGAACATGTCTGACACAGGCTGCCCACGGAGGGGTACCACAGTGCCAATTTTTTGGTTGTATCTTGTCTCAGTTGCATGTTGATCTTTACAAAAGCAGCTGTTAAGCTAACAGGAAATGAGCCAATGCAAAATCTTGGTTGCACAAACCAGAGGTGAGCACAAACCCTGTGTGATCACTTTTTTTATCTTTTCCCCAGTTTAGACTTCTTTCCCTGGGTACACAGAGAATTCCCAGGGCAGACGCTTTGTGTCAGGTTAAATGACATTAATTTGCCAACAGCTATCGGTTCTGTTGTTTTACTCCAAGTGCATTATTTGCCCACAAGTGTTCATTTATGTCTGTTTACAAAAAATAAAAATGAGGATAGTAGCAAAATAAATCTTCTGGAACCATACGTGATGTTATTAAGCTTACAGACTTACTCAGGGAACCTTTAAGGTGGTTTATAGACACATAAGATGTATATTGGCTTGAAAGAAGCCCTCAGAGAGTTTGTCCTACACAATCTCTTTTGTAGTGAGGAAAATTACAAGTACTAAAAATGGAGCAGTACTGAGCTACTTGGGGTTGCATAGACACCAAGTGTCTGGGGTGACCATGGAAGTGATGGACAGATATTTTTTCAGTATAAATAATTACATCTTTTATGGTTTGTTTACAAGCCAGAGATAAACAGTAAATTCCCTCTCTCAACATTCTTCCATTTTCCAATCAATCAGATCCATGAGCCTCTTGCCTAGTACCCAGCTTGGTCAGTACTAGCTGCTTCAGAAGCCAGGAAAATAAATTTTTGCTGTCATGAAGGAATACAGCACAAAAGCACTCCTAGATATTCCTTCACCTTACAAGTAGAACATGATTTTTGCCCTTGAACATGAGGAAGAGGTTTAAGAGAATACTGAAATGTCCTTAAATAATGAGTTTTAAACACATACAAAAATCTTGCAATGTTAGAGAGACCTCAGATCTGCTTATTACAGCTGGCTTATAGTCCCCTTCATAGCTTCACAGAATTGCAATAGAATCACGCAATAGAAATCCATTAAGGTCCACAGTTGCTCTGCCAACACAGCATTTTCCCTACTGTGTAACTTCTCCCAAGAATACTGTGAGGATTAATTCATTACAACTTGTGCCATGCTTTGAAAGCTCTCAGTCTACAGAAGAGCAGAGAGAATTATTAGAGAGCGGACAATCAAACCCTGGTGATCCTCTCTTTATCCCAGTGGGCCTGTTTAGAACAGCAATTTAGCCCAACAAAGAGAACAACTTCAAAATCAAATTCTACACAACAAATGCAAAAGTGCCACAATAAGAATGCAGTCACACAGGACACAAGAATCTTTAAAATGGTTATTAACTTCTACTTCTTACCTAATATTGACTAATGCATGGGTCACCTTGCTTGCAGGCTCTTTCCATTGACCAGCATTGGTAGACAGCCTTAGAACTAAAAGGAAAAGACAATTAACAGTGCTGGCATAGAACTAGCAATTTTCTAATCCAAAACATAAAAAAAAAAAAAAAAAATCTGCTTTGGTGAGATGGCAGTCCAGGAACCACATCAAAATAAAGGTCATCTTTGAGACGATCTGTGATCCGAGGCAGAAGTTCCCCCCAAAACCCATCCACAAAATGTAAGGAACATAGAGGAGGTAAGCAGAACAAATAATGTCTGGGAGAGACAAGAAGCTGAGGGGATAGAAGAGCCTAGGTCCTCCTAACTGGTTTAGTCACCACGTGTTAAAGTTCATTTCGCCCAGAAACAGGGCCATGTCCTAGGTCTATGATACCTTTTATTCCACACATCACTGCTCTCCTCCGGCTCCTATTTATGCAAGGTTCCACCTCAGCTGAACTACATCCTCCAATTTAAATCCACCCCAGCAGCGATAGATTCTTTACCTCCCCATTTATTTGGAATTACAGAGAGGAATTACACACCAGACTAGGGAAAAAACACTCCCTGAAAGAACAAGGGGGGTGTTCTGTTGCACAGATGGTCTCTGACAGACTTGGGAGCATATCTGAAAACATTCTGCAACAGGAAGAACTTCTAGGGAATCCAATTCTTTTCTGCCAGAGTACCAAAAATATTTATTTAGGTCAGAATCTGTAGTGTTTCTGCACATCTGCACATCTCTTGGTAAATACCAAAACAATAGCAGACCCTGCAGCAAATGTTTGGATTAATTTCCATACTGCCTGAATAGAAGGGAATTTTCTGTTAATTTTTATATACAGGGTTTTCTGGAGGTTACATTCCACAAGAAAGAGTAACTTTCGACTTAGAAATGAAGGAGTAGCACATCACCCAAATTTACAATCACCTAGAAACACGAATACTACAAGCAAATCTATAAGCCCAGTGGCTGCATACTCATGCCTATTATTGCATGAGAGAAGCTTTCAGTCCTACAGATCTGGATAAAATTCACACAAGAAAAATAAATAAATAAAACCCAAGGCAATTAGATTCCATCTCAACTCCCAATGCAGAAAGTTTCAACCACTTTAACAGGAAAACTAAATGTTAAGAGTAGTTTTCTCATCTGTGCTAACAAATGTCCCAAGGCTAGGGGACAGAAAGGTGACTGTAGGCCCAGTGAGAGGGACTGACAAGCAAAGGGAAGTTGTCAGGACACCTGACTAAACTGTGGCTTTCATCAACTTCAGACAGTGCTACCTCCTCACTTCCTAGTGCTACCATTACATGTCAACTTTAGAAAAAGGATGTCAGCTCTGAGTAACATTATTTTGTCAAACAATAGGTACTGTACTTGAATATCTGAAGTCATGTATTCAGAGAATGTTTCCATTCAGGCATCTACAACGTTAATTCAAAGGGGTTGCTCTGTATAGCAGGATGGAAAACATTCGTGTGACAAATGAATTGTTTCAACAGGTCAGATGTGCCTATTGCAGCCCAACTGAGTAAGAATTTGAGTGCGTTGTTCTTCCATTCCACTTTCCTTCAGCTTCCACAGGGGATCGGTTTGAAAAATTACTGGCTAGTAAAATCTCATCTTACTAGCTGCAATTCTGGGGAGTAAGAAATAGGTTAGCAAAAAAACCTTATGTGCTCACAGGGCATAAAAATGGCCAAGTGATCCCCCATATAATGGATGAAAACTGTAGGAAGTTTGTACAAAAGGGCAGTTCACTTTTGCTTGCAATTGCAGGGAGTACTCGGTTACTTTTATTTAGGTGAGGACGGTTCTCTCCCATGTCAGAAGAGTGCTATGGCAAACTGTCTGTCTCCCACTGCCCTTTAACTCCCTTTATAAGCTTACACTAACTCCTGTTGTTCACTAGGTAATCATGATGAGAAGGGAGCAGGAGATGAAGGGAAGAAAGGTCCTTCTACAACAGAGCAAACAAAGAACACAGCTACATTCTTTTCTTCACAGCTTCAAGCATGCAGGCACTACACCAGTGCTGCTGCAGCTACCCTTGGCTGCAGGCTCCTGTGTATACCCTGCCTGATTATGCCTCCATGCATTCCTTGCTCTCCTTTGTTCCTCTTTTCCCTGCTGGCTGTCACTTGGTGTCATTCCAGCATGCCTCCCTCTCTTTGAAGGATGGCAGCTTCTCCCGTTTTGCCAGTAGGCACATTCTTCAGTCCAGTGATTTGCTTGTCACTGCAAACAGGTTTGTGAGGGCTGTTCTCTTGGTTTGTTTTGGCAATGAGCATAGTAAATCTGATTTGTCTAGCACAGCAAGCTTCCTGTTATAAGTTTCTCAAATTCTTTTCTAAATTCTTGTTTGCGTTGAGTATTTCTCTGTGCTGGTTGGTTCTACAGCATGTACCTGCCTTCTGACTTGAAACTGTTGAATATAATAGATGCAAACTACACAAAGATGCATGAAATAACACTTACTCAGTTGTGACAACAAATTTATATTTCTAACCACAGTAAGTGGCTGCTAGAGAAGCAATGGGTCTGTTCCTATTTTTTTTTCTGACTAAAAAAAAAAAAATTATCCCTTTAACAAGTTTCTGTCTCTCTCAGTTCTTAATTTACCAAACATGTCTTAGTACACAAAGCATGTCTACTCACCAAGACACACATCAGTAGCAGGCAGACAGAAAAAAGCTGGCACGAACATCCCTCCAACACCACCCTCAATTCCAGTCAACAGTAGTCCTGACCAGTCAGGAGGTACTCACCCATAGAATAAAGGTTGTCAAAGTTCTGATGCATCCGAATGATTTCATAATACAGCTCATCATAGCTGCTGGGAGTGGGGAGAAAGGTGTCTCCGTAAGTGATGAACATGTTGAACAGGTTCACAACCTACACAAGGAAGTGAAAAGAAGTTACAACAGGAATATTTACACAAAATCTATTCTGCAACAGAAACAATACAAACTATGTCCAAAACCTTCAAAGAAATAGCTCTCAGTTGCATTACACAGTATTACATTACTTCATTGCTTTATCTATTATTTTCCGTATAGTACACAAGAGACAGACAAGAAGCTTAAATATTATTGTACCTGGGGCTAGGAAAACAGGTTTCTATTATTTTGTACACAAAGGGCCACACAAGAAGAAAAAACATTACCAAATCTGGAAAATTAAACTAACCTTTTCCTCACATAGACTTGTTTATTTCAATGAGCAGATCTTACAGTAAGTCCAAGCACTGCCCTTTCCAAACATGTAGCAAGACCAACCACACTGATACTCCTCCACTTTGTGGCCTTGCTTTGGTATCTCCTTACCAGGCCAGAAATCCTGGATTCTTTCCTAAGATTCATTCAAGATTAAGTTTTTTAAAGTAAGAGGATTTGCTTTGTCTTTACTCACCATAAGAGCAAGGGTGAAGATGTTGTGCTTGGCCAGCAACACAGTCTCATTAGACATGAGGAACTTCAACAAGTTGATCAAAGCTAGGAGAAAATAATACTTATTTTTACAATAAAATTAAAAGCAAAGCCATTCTTACCAAGTCACTTAAATACAGATGCTTTTTCATTATCTAGTATAAACTAACCTATATCACTTTACATGTGGGCTGTGTTGGGGTTTTTTTTGTGGCCAACATGATGTGTAGTCAGCCCCAAACTGTCACTATTTTTGATACATGCAGTTAAAAAAAAGGTAACCAAAAAACCAGAGCATAGCTTTTCTGTAGTTCTGAGTCAGTGCTGCTGCAGTAGTACAAGAAAGGATATAGTACTTTATTGTGTCAGTTATCTAGGCCAGTAAAGACTACAGATCTGGTTCACACTTGTCTTAAAAAAAACAAAAGCTCATGCTGTAACTACCCAAAATCAGTTAGTGATAGTGGGAATTAACAAAAACACTGGCTAAAAGAGCTTTAATCAAACAGACTTTACAATAAAAAATTGTATTCATACTATTCATACACTTGAATAAAATCAAAAGTTCTTTATCTTTTTTTTTTTTCCTAGTTCTTGAAAACTTAAAAAAAGAAAGCTATTTTATTCTGCATTATAGCTGCTCAGGACTGAAAGTTGATGCCTGCCTAGAACAGATTCTTAATGTACTCTCTGCTCTGAAGTCAACAGATTTCAAGACTTAAACCATCTGAATTAGATGGCCTGCAAAGTCAAGCTGGAATGCTAGACAGACTTTTTAAAGAAGGTTCTTAATTACCTACTAATTGGTAACTGCATCTAACAGAGTTAACACCAGGCATTACTCCAATTTCTTATAGGTGCAACTAGAATTTGTTCATCTGGTCTTCCCCAGACTGTTACACAAGTGGTACACACTGCCCAGTAACCTGTGAGAAAACCAACTCCCGTTTGGGGGAGCCCCATAACTAATAGAGAACAGACCATTCATCTCAGCCCAAAGGTACAGGCTATGGAACAGGAGGAGATAAAGCACGGGGAACAGGAAGGGCAAAATTTAGATACATCCCCACTTCAGGATTATAAAGTATTCACAAAAAGTAAAATCAAAAAATGTACAGTAAAAAGATGTGAAGAGACTGGAAGGTGTGGAACTAAACAAAATTGTAAGATTCTGAACACAGTCCTGCAATCACTACCTTCCAACCCCAGAAGTTCACTAGGAGTATCAAAAGTTTATATATGCCCCTCAAACTACAGCCCTAGTGTGGGTATTTATTTATTGCAGACAAAAGTTACTTCAGTTTAATTTACCAGCTAATGGCTTGATGCTGAACTGCAACAGAATGAACAAAGTTCTCGGCAAACTCCAGACACACAAGTGATTTATATTTCAGAGCTATTCTAGGACTTAACAATCAGCAGTACCACCTTCTCCCTTCCATCATAGCAGCCCACCTCATGAAGCAGATATATTAATACCTTTTCAACCCAACCACAGAGCTCCCCATACCATCATCACCTCATCATCAGCCTGAAACTCCTGAGACCAAAAGCAGAGCCTGGATTCCATAATAATCCAGCTCTGTAAATACTCCTGTCAGATATTTTTCTGTAGAACAGTGTTTCAAAACAAAGAAGTAGCAGGTACAGATGGGCTCTCCACCAGAGCAGAGATCCAGCTAAAAACAGGTTGCCAAGGTAACCAAGCCTCCACAGCAAAAAAGTAAGTCTCCCACAGTCAGTGCCTCGGACTGAAGTCAGGTGCCCTGCATCTCTGTCACACCAGCTTACTGCCCTTCTCTCTATTTAATAATTATAAACATGCTTTTACCTCTTTCCCGGCCACACAAGTCCACATCGCCACATCTCATGACCAGGAGCTGCTGTTCAACTACTAACAGTTGGAGCTTCTGGAAGTAGAGTAGCAGAGCTCTGGATTTTCTGCAACAAGTGATATTAAGCCTCCTGTTTGACCCATCACCTCTCATTCTCCCACCAGAACCCTTCTGAAAGGCCTTTGCCAGTGGGTAATAGCACAGCGGGATGAGAAGCCACTGAACATACAAACACAGAGAACGTGAAAGCTGCCCGTGGAGGGGAGACACTATTTTTAAAAGAACGAGTGTAGCCATCATTTGTCTAGAGCATGGGCACTCTCCGACTGACAGGGACAAGCACCCTACAACTGCCCACTGCAGTATTTCTCAGGTACCACCCTGAAGCACTTGCACTGTTCTATATTGGTGACAACATTTGAAGGAGAACTGTTGCTCTGTTCTACCCCAACAACAGCTCCTACGTTTGTTCCAACTGTTGTGATGAATTTGCTCATGTTTAATTTTCCTGTCCCAGTTAGAAAGAAGACAAGAGATTACCACTGCTTGAAATCAGTCTTTATACCTGAATTGCAGTACATCATAGTCCACTCACACCTGATCTATGTTGTTCCTTCCCTAAGAACTAGGAAGGAGAGGGATATGCTTCACATAAACAATAAACTCAGTGCTGGGCTCAGAGCAGGTCAGAAGAACTAACCCACCAGATTTACAGTCACTGTGTGCACTGCACACACAAATTTATCCAACTGTTTGGAAACCACACATTCCTAAGAAGGTACAGTGCTCCAAATCAGGATATACACTACATCAATGCTCAGAGAGCAACCAGTCTTTCCCATACCAGCACATTCCACACCAGCCTCTGCTCAAGTGGCTCTAAGGAACAGGAACACAGTGGAAAATGAGCTCTTAAATTATGGCCACTTGTGTCTCTGTAGTTTGTTTACAAGGCAGACCCCACACTGAAAGTGAGGACAGCTATGCCCTGGGGTTTCCAGGATAAACAAATTTTAGATCCAGCTTCATATGTCCAGTGCCTTTCAGTGACAATCACACATACAAAATAAACCCTTAGAGCAAAGGCACAACTGGCTGAATGCCCCCCCACCCCTGGGACACTGCTGCTACTACTCCTGAGCAACCCAAAGCCAAAACAGATGTGTCACTTTTTCCCTGCTGAAATCAACTGTTCTGCTCTCACATCTCATATCTGCAGGCTGCCCTCTCACACTAGCCAGGAAACTATCCATGTTTGTTCCCAACGAAGGAGCAGTTCAATCTCTCAGCTGCACACGAAGGCAGACAGAACTGTGGCCTTCGCTTGGGCTCAGCCACATTATCCCTATCTGTCCTCTAGGATTTAACAGTGACGGATGGTTTGGGAATGGGATCTCTTTCAACATTAACTGGAAACAGTACTATTCTTGCAATAGCCTCTAGAGACTTGTTGGTTGGTTTTTTTTTTTAAGATACCTGTGTTTGGCATCCCTCACCAGGACACAATACCCCCGCTGTCTTGAAACATCCACAATTTCACAATTCAATAGCGTCACTAGAACTTCTTTAGCAACAAAAGCAGGAGGCTGTAAATAAACTAAGCTAGCAGCCGTTGGTATTTGCATGCAAGCTCCTCATTTTGTGACCTAAGCTGAGCACACTGGCTATGCTTCTTAAGTCAAGAAGAAAAGAATATGGCCTGAACACCTACATTTACAGCCTCAAAACCAAGAAGAGAAGTCTGTTTAATGGACATTTAAATTGGACATAAAGCCATATGATTGGTGGTATGTGAAAGGGGTGTAAAGCATCCAGATTGGTTTTTAAGCAATTTTCTCTCTCAAGGATTATTATAGCCAAAAGATGAAAAGTGACATCACCAGCTTTTACAGATACCCTCCTTGCTTTTTAAAATGAAATTATTGCAGTGAAAGAGGCTCTTAGCTCCTCTGCCACACAGCTGCTTTTAAGAATGGACACTGACCCTTATCAGCTCTTGTGACCAGCCTGTCTGCTGAGGAGCAATAGTACTCCTGCTCAGTTATTTGCTGCCCTTCTTCCAGCCAATCCTCTGCAAGAAGACTTTGGGCAGCCAGCATTTCTTCTTCTCTTCTACCAGGAAGGAGGTAATTTCTGTTCTGGACAGATGCCCTTCACTCCCTCCTTCCCCTACTCCTCCCACAGCAGACTTACCTTCTCTCCCTGTAAGCCTTATTGAAACAGAAGTATATTCAGCCCCAGCACATTTGGGATTCACACAAAGTTTTTATTCTATTTGGTGGCTGAGTGTTCACTGTTTGGATCACGTGTAATGTAACAGAAGCGTGGAGGCAGGTTAAATAGAGAAAAGGGGGGGAAAAAGAGACATAGTACCATCCCTTGGGCAAGTCAGAATGTAGCACAGACTCTGCCAAGAGCATCAGAAGGCTCTGATGTGTTATTGCACAACAGAGCAGAAGAGAACAGCCCTGAGACACACATCAATGAAAGCTTGGATGGGTTGAGCACAGTATGGAGGCCTCTGTCACTGCATCTGCTGCGTTTACAGGTCAAAAATCTTCTAATGGTGCATATAATGGTCCTCAACAAAGGAGCAAGGGAGAAAAAAAGACGTGAAGGCTCCTCAGCTGCACTATAACATCAATTAAGAGGATCCTGTACTCTACTAAAATCCTCCAATTTTCTACCCTTCAGCTCTCAGGGCACACTGGGAAGAAAAATGATTTTCCCATTCCCTCTGGAAGTTACCATTGTACCAACAGTACACTCAGTGTCCTGCTTTCAGTGTTTCAATCCCCAACCTCCTTAGGGTGATCCCTACCCGCACATCACTACAGTGCAGTTGATAATGACATTTGGGCAATACTTCCTCGTGGCAGAGCTCCAGGCCTTCAAGTGCTTCAGCAGCACAGTAACTACCCTGGACCTCTTACAGACAGCCTGTTCACATACACACACTCTCAAGGCAAGGTCCATACACTCATTGTAGCACATGGTAAGCCAGATCTGGTAAGGATTAGCGCACTAGACTGGAACTGAGAAGAAACTGGATTCGATTCCTCAGGAAGCAGCACTTTGGTCTTTCAGTGCTTCAATTCCTCCAATATAAAAGAGAAAACAGCACCATTCTGTCTGCAACAGCACTAGAAGCATAAATAGATCAATGAGAGCATCCCTGGCTACACCCGGTCAGACCAAAGACCCACCTATGCTCAGTATTCTGTCTCTAACTGGTCAACATCAAATGCCAGTTGAAAAGTAATAGGCCAAACAATGCTTCGCTGTAATGCTCTTCCAGATTCCAAAATTCAGCATTCAACACAAGGGAAACTACAGCACAGAGTGTGGAAATAACAGACTCTCACAACACGGCAATACCATAACCACAGACCAGCCCACTCTCCTATTCCAGACTAGAAGTCACAAGAGCTAAGCCAGGATAACCATATATCCCACTGTGCTGTTATAAGGATGGGGAGAGACCCTGGAACAGAGTAATCACCTGTAATAAATGTTGTATCTGAAGACAAATTCAGAAGTAGGGAAGCAAAAGGCTAAAATATGATATACTGAGATGACCTGAGTGTTAAGAGGGTGCAGATCTGGCCACATTCAGCATGGGCAGATGCTCAGCATAACAGTGATCAAAACAAACTCAGTAGGAGATGAATATCTACAGATAGGGTTTGACAAAAAAGAACCAACAGAGGTAGTTTCCAGATAGAGCAGTAGGAATAGGAAGCGTGTCCGAGAAATAGCTACATTGCTATTACAAACTAATGCACCAGAACCCCCCGAGGCACAAACTATCCCGGCATCCTTGGACAAGTGAGCCAATTACTCAGGGACAGCGCTTGCAGCTTCCCGTCAATCAGCCAAAGCGCTAGAAAACATGACTGTTGCACCATTGCTGCAGTCCCCTCTCAGGGGAGCAGGGGAAGCAATAAAAGCTCTGTCAACATCACTATTTAACATACTTCAGCTCCTTCCCTCTGCTCCAATACAGAGGGAGCACATCGCTCATAGCTGTAACAATTCACCTGGCTGGATGGCTCCTCTAACCGCTGCCTCCCTGCTCACTGCCACAGGCACTGCCAAATTCCTGCTCCCAGCCACCAAAGCTCTGTGGCAGACAGCAGCTGGCTATTGGCAGGCTCCCCATCACCAGCATCTCAGCACTCTACAGCTGTTCCCTCTTCTCCCCATGACTCCCAGGGTATAAGCATGAAAGCAGCCTGTATTCTTAATGAGAAAAAACAGCTTGCCAGAGGGCTGGAGCACATGCTGGCATCAGCCATCGCTCCCAGGATCAGTCTAGTAGGCCATTTCACTTCCAGCCCTTTACTTTCTTTATATAGTCCCCATCCCTGGTACTCACTGTTCCCACCTAACCACAGCCAACGGTGTGAAAATTGCAAGCTTAATGGAAATGCTGATTGCTGATGACAGAGCAATGCTGTTTGATAGCAATCCAGCAAGCACTAAGAAAGAAACCAAATTTTCCAACTTCAGCTAAAGCTCAGATTAACAATACGCTTTTTTCTTAAAAATAAAAAAGCACATACCCACAAGCTTCATTCCTCTTTAAAGGAAAGGAAAGTATTGAGCTCAGTGCTATTCTATCTGACAGCGCAGGTTCACACTGTTAGTTAAATAGTAGTCTTGGGAGTTAAGGTTGCACATTTTTGCAACAAATTTGGGTTTTAAAACAGAAAGAAGAGCATCTGGAGAAAGAGCAGAAACACTGTGAGAACATGGAAAGACAGCGAAGTAAGGGACCCAGGAGTGCTACTTTCTGGAAGCAAAAAAGGGACACGGATAAATCACTGCATTCCAAATGCTGCAACCCTTCCATGCAGACAAAGAAATGGCTGTGAACAGCTCTGGCTGTAACACCTCTGTCATCAGTGGGACTGTTTACCAGGAGAAATTATCACACTATCTCCACTAGGTCACCATGACCTGTAAACTGTTAGGGATTCACAATCAAATTCTCCAGCATTAGCTACCTTTATTTTAAAAGTAGTTTGCAGGACAGAGCAACATATCCAGATGAAACCTGCCAGACTGAGACAGGATGACGAAAAGGTTACTAGACTTTAGTCCACTTAAATGACTAAATTCCCTTTGCACTCAACTGAGCAAGGCTTTGTTGATGAAGAATTCCCATCTTGATCTTACCAGATGATCAATAACAGACACAAATCTTACATTATTCTTTTTCTTTCTATCAGCAACCGGGGCCAAATTGTCTATCATCAGTATTAAAATATGTTAAAATAAAGTGAAACTACTAAACAGCTGGCCAATATTATCTATTTTCTTTCCATTTCAAAGATAAGGAACAGAAATAAAGCTTGCCACTGACCTGTCTGCAAGTAAGAGTGAGGCAAGTTGCCATAGACAAGGATAATTACATAAAATGCAAGTTAATCACAATTTTAATACTGATTTACTGAACCATTTAGAAATAAACACTAATTCCAAAACTTTAACTTATCCTTGGAATACTAAAGGACCTTGCTGGTTTTGCAATCATAGAGCTAAGCATCTCTGCCCTTAGGGTGCTAAAACAAGACCTGTGAGGTCCTGTCCTTGTCCTTCTTGGCACAGAAAGAAGTCATAAGCATGGCTGAAACAGTGAAAACATAATTCTGAGAAGAAAACATCCTTACCTCTTTCAAACATACAATACGTTAAAAAGCACAGGAGAAAAAAAAAAACAAAACAGGACACACACCCAAGCTAGACACCAGCTCTCATTCCTCAGTTTCCCACACCAAAGTATAGTGCCAAGAAATCATTCAAATAAAAGAATAGGAAAAGGGTATTTAGTCCCATCCCCGAGAGTTAAAAATGCTGAATAGCTCCCTTTCCAGATCATAGAATGATTTCTAACCCAAAGTTTCTATCCAGTAACACCTCCCAGCCTCCCTAACCTTCTAACCCGAGACCTCATCCCACTTAGTCCTTCCCATACTCAGGGCCTCCTATACCTCCTAATGCACTATCACCTCCAATTCACCTTAGGCTCTCCATCCTCCCAGGCTGAGATCCCCTCTGGCTCCAAAGACCCACCCCATCAACTCAGAAATCACATTCCCGCTGCAGCTGCTCAGCAGCCCACCTCTAACCAGCCTGCACACTGTTCCTGCCTCTTCATCCTTCAGTTCCTGGTGCTCCCACTAAACTACCACTGGGAGCTGCAGTGGGAGCCCATCCTTCCCACTTCTAGCCTCATTCCTCAGTGAAGCAGCACCCTCTCTAAAAAGCCTGCATCATCTTGTACTCAAATGACTCATGCAATCCCAAATCTCCAGCATTGCATATGGCACATGGCTCAGGGCTCTGAGTCACGTGGAGATGCCAATGTGCAGCTTTGAAAAGTTGGGCCAGCTTCCCGCTATCAAAAGGGATGGAGAAATGAGAGGGTAAGCACCAGGTAAAGCCTGCATTAGGGAGAGTATGTTGACCTACAAAAGTGTTAAAACTCTAGCATTTGTTCCATAGTTCTCTTCATAGTTTACAAGCAGCGCAGTGAAGTCAGAAAGCATTTCTGCTGGAAGGTATTTGAAAGGTCAAGTCTTGCATAATGACTCCTTTTTCTTCCCAAAACAGTAAGTTCAAGTAGAACCCTTTAAGAAAGACAAACAGACCTTCTTTGTACTCACCACAGATTTGATTTTACAAAAGCATTTTACACTTAACACACAAGCACCTGTTCCTTCTACCCCACCCCTACACGTGACCTCTGAAGATGCTGTGCTGAAGAGACGCTTGCAACATCCTTCACAGCTTAAAGACATTTCTTTCTTTGTCACTATATTATAGAATTCTTCAGTGTACAGAAATTACCACAGCAGCCTTATCCACACTATCAGTTGGACCATGACTGTTTCCTCTCAACTCTTAAGACTTCAGAAGCATGCAGAAGACAATAGTGTTGGATCTTGAACCTTGGTAGCATTTTTTAAAGCCACATAAAACATTCTGCGAGTTGGTAAGAAAATTGAATTTTAGGTCTTTCATTCTTTTCCCTAAAATATTTAAGTTATTTGCTAACTGGCCAACAGCACTATAGTCTTTCAGACTCTCATGGAACATAATGGTCAGGCATTTTACCAGTGAACTAGACTGTCTGGTATACAAGTATATGAATCCTGCCTCCACAAGAGCTGCAAGAAGACAAGCTTTCATCGCCAGGTAGCTGCTGCAGAATGTGGCAGTGACAGCAGGATTAGAGATGAAGGGGAGACACAACATCACCTGATTTCCAATCTGGTTCAGCAACACAAATCAGAGGGCTGAAGCAGACCTGATTAGCAGCTGGAGAACCATAAATGCTGCAGGTAACAAATACTGTCAGTAATCAGTATTTCAGCCACAGAAAAACAAAGCAAAGTACAAGAGTCTAAACAATACCACTTTAAACATGCAATGTATACAGGCAAGTGTGTTACATATACTGAAAGTGAGAGTTTTTCTCCCTTCAAAAAATATTGCTTCTTTATTTTAAAATGTCCCACAGAGGAACCTTTGACCTCTTTAGTATTCACCTAAAAAGAATCTGAAAGCAATGTTATCCTCATACTAAGGAGTCTAAAGGAAAAAGTATATTTTGTCCAGTAGCATTGCTAAAGTCTGCTTTGAAAATCCTGAAATAAAAATGGAGAAAAATTAACTTATTGACAGTGCTACATGTGAAGTACCTTCATTTTAACAGTGCATTCAGTGTCTATCAAATTAACTAAACTACAAGATAAGAAACTGTAGCCCTTATGTTACAATAATTTGGAAACCAATGTTCAATGCCTACTAATGGCAAAGCTCATTTTTAATCCTACTTTGCATTCAATTGCCCTAATAAATAGCTATTTCACCATTATTCATTATTTTATTTAAGATTTTTTTTATTATCTACTCTTGCTATTATAAGTCTATATCAGAATTGCTTTTCTGTTTCTTTAAACATGGCCTTTGCTTAAAGCAAACCATAGCAACTGCAAAGTTACCTGCACCCCCTAAGCTCTAAGCAAATTGCTCAAGCATTACTAATTTTGAGGTGGGAGGAGTTGAAGAAATTAGGGCTTTTTATATCAAAGGCTTAAATGACTCATGAAAACTCTTTTGGCACAGCTTATACATGCTTGACAACAACAGCATATATAGCACCTTCCATCGCTCAAGTGTACAAACTAGTTAAGAGTTCAACAATTAAAAACCCAAACCTGGCCTCTATGACCAGCAAAATCAATCTTATGGTTTCACACAACAAGGAGCAGAACTTAAAAACATTAGGCATAACATGCTATTTCTGAGAGCAGAAATTGTTGTTGGTTGTTTACTTGGTTGTTACCAAGTAAAGTTTCATTATCAGCTCTATAAAGTACCTTACACTTGATATTGAATAGATCAGTGTTTAAAAAGTACCAGGTAGCTGTCACAACAGTCCAGGAGATTTGCCAATTGGCCAAAATGTCTGTAAGGGAACAGGTTAACACAATCCTATCTACTTACAGTCTCTGACCTTGGACAAATTTCCAGGCTAGTCACCAGTTACAGTACATTGTCACAGAAGAAAAATCTGAACATTTTCTTCAGCGTCCAAAGGGAAGAGTCACATACTAACCACAGATGATTGAACTGAAAGCTAATAATCTGCTGAAAGTCTATTAAAGAAGAACCAAGATCAACAGGCATCTCTGGATATGAATGTCTGGTGCACCTATCAGTAACTGTACTTGGTAACCATTTTCCTAGGCTAATCAAATTAAAATTGCTTTTTGCTCTCCAGCACACTTTTTAGAGTATTCCAGAATCTAGCTCCACTAGTGATTCAATATTTATTTTCACATGACTTTTAGCTAGAGTCAAGATTATATGCATTACTTCCAACACCTAAAGATCTTCCTTTCTGTCAGTCGTGCTTTCAGCTCTCAAACCCCTGCACCATTCTCTGTCAGCCAAATATTCTTGGTCATCCGGTCAGCACAGCTAGAGATTTATACTGTATTGAGCGCCATGGTGATGGCCTCTTGACTTAGTATGAAAGAACTAAACTAACAAGGAAACTAAGGCTGGATCACAACCAAAGACTCAGTAACAGTACTGCTCTTCCTCAAGCTCAGATGTTGAAAAAGGTAGTCCAACAGAAACAAGATCCTCTGTAAGCAATGTGCCACACAGTGGCATACCCCAAAACTATGAAGTATTACAGACTGCACAAACAGCCTGATAGGTGTCCTGAGAGATGCCAAACACCTGGCTCCACTGCTTTTTTTCTTTGCATCTTAAAAATCAAAAAAGGAAATGCAGAAACTTTCTCAAAGTGCTGCTGGCCTTCTATACTGAAGACAAAGGAAGAGCATCTATCCATCAGATGACACACGAGTAGCTTTACTTAATTTTAGACCATCTAACATTAGAATCGGCAATCGAACACAAGGCTCCATACATTGCTATTGCTTCCACCTACAATCTCAGTTCCTCCGCACCCTGTACTGACTACCTAGCCCACAGTATTCCCTCTGTTGTCTTCTCTCACTCATTTTTCTGCCTGAACAACTCTCCTCCTTTTACGTGCCAGGTAGAATTCTCTCCCAATCTTTTCTTTCAACACCTCCTTACACCAATTCCCTCCAGCTTCTTAGTTCCACTCAGCTCTTCTGGGGGGCTTCCGTTGCTATTATCCACGCTGCACAATAGGGGCATTGCTTCAGTCATCACACGCCTTGTCATTCAAGAAGACAAGTGTGGGCTTGAATACCTTCTGTAAAGCACACCTGATGGGGCAACCTGAGATCTCACACCTTACAGTGATTAGCTGCTCCCTCTTAGCTCTTCATCCCACAGTGATAACTAATTCTTTGATCCAAAATAAAAGCCCGAAGGGGAATATGCTCACATAAATGATAGAAAGGAATTCAGAAGTCCCTGTGCTCTGGTTTGGAATCGCTTGTCAGATTGAACAAGACCAGAAAAAATAGCCATTCTTCCACATCAAAGGCAGCAGTATTCTGGGGAACCAAAGAGAAGCCTTGACAGGGATAAGAGTTAATTATGAAATATATCTCAAGGTAAGGCTGGTGATTAGCATTTAGTCTGCCACACGTAGCACTCTAGAAGTAAACAGCTGGAGCAGCCAGGATGTGCCCTTTTACAGGTGCACATACCATTCAACCCAGGGTCCTTCCAGCCTGTATGAATCACCCAGCAGCTGCTGAAGAATCTCTCTGTTCACCTCAACATACTATAGGAAAAAAATTGAAACATGCTTGTCATAATTTACTCCTGCATGAGAGGATGTCCCTAAACATGTGGAAATCTATAGCAAGCGTGGAGCTCTTCAGCTCTGTCAGGTGCACAGACATTCCAGGTCCTTCACAGAAACCTGACCAATCTGAGTTGTTTTTACCTTACTGCTTTGCTTTCAAAGCATGTGTAGCATAATAGTTAACACTTCTGAGGCACTTCACATTTCTGAAGCACTATACGAATACCAGTTAGAGACAGCTAGCAAGAATATCCAAGATACTGAATCCCAGTGTGCAGCAAAGATTTTTATTTTTTAACCCTAAAATAGGGAAAGTTAAGAATCGAAAGATGCCTAAGAGTGTGCTCTCTGAACTGTGTAACAGTACCTCCACGCAAAAGGCATTACATTTGAGACTTCCATATTGCCAGTGTGTAGGAAAGACCCAGCTCAGCCTGGCCAAATAGGAATGGATCCAGTTCACTGGTAACCACTGAGAAGATACCACTCACACTGTCAGATGCAATTTCTATTCACAATAGACATCCACATTGTACATGCTCTTCTCCTGAGCCGGCAGTACACTGCAGCCATGCCTCTAGGGGCTCTGTTCTGAAGAAAACAACTGAAAAGAAAACGCTAATCCCTTAATTAGGGGCACCCACTTCACCTTCTACAGAAATAATTTAGAAAGTCTGAATGGTCCACATGTCACACAAGGTGAGAATTTAATAACTGAAAGTGGTTGGTTCATTTCTCTGTACCTACACTCAGCTGTGCAAAGCTACTGAAGGGAGGTACTCAGTGCTAATTGAGAATAGCTTCACAAACCATTCATCACTACCTTTTTCAAAAGCCATCCTCTCTCAAATTTCTGATGGGAGTTGCGTTACACCAGCAAATTCATTTATCCTAGGTCTCAAGCACAGCTCCAGGAATACACAATTAGGGCCACATTCCCTTGAATTTTCATAAACCTCTTGTTTAAGCCACAACAGCTGGAGGATTAACTGTACTTTCCTAGTTGAGCTACTTCACTGCTTGCAAGATAAGAACAGAAGCACACACCATATCCACAAAAGAAGCCTGTTAGGTCTCATCATCCATTCTGCTACCCCCTTCCTCAGACCTCCCACACAATGATGGCATCATAAAACAGTCCTACAAGGTTACGTCCACTAGATTATGAGAAACAAGTCAAACCGCATAATACTTATCCATCTCGGGATGCCAGGGATTAACCAGGCTATCTACCATCAATACAAAGGTCACAGTTAAAAGCCTCTCTTCCCTCCCATTGATGTTGCTAGGTTGCTCTCTTCAGTAGGAGTTGCCACACACTATTCTATGTGTATCCATCTCTTAACAGTAATAAGGAAAAGTAAGGTTCACCTTCCTTTACCCAAGAGCCTACCTCCTTTCTGCTCACAAACAGCTGAGAGAGAAACACTACTGCATAAAACATTACTCCATTTCTCCAATCAGGTGAAGAGAGACTCAGGTAATGAAAGAGAAAAACAAAAACACTTTGATACCATGGTGATCATGGCCAGACAAGAAAGTAAATTAGCTACCATTATGATAATGACCCTGCTTTCCAAAAGAGGTAATTTGCATGTAGCAACTAAGAAGCAAAATAAAGATGCTTTAATAGAATTGCTGCTTGCTGTTTAACCCTGTAGCAATGGAACAAGCAGTCACGGCCACCAAACAGCCACCCACTCTGGGCTTTTCATATTTGACTGTCTCTGCAGGTGCAAAGTACCTGACCAGAGCTCCCTCCAGGTGTAATGAAGCCTCACTCTGCATTTCTTCTGGTAGCATAGCAGCTTGTGCACAATCTGAATGCACCGTCTGGAAAAGAGAGGAGGACAAAGGATTAATTACATTGCATTTCCCAGCAATTCTACATCCAACCTGGAAATGTCTCTGAAATGAGCAGCAGGGAACTAGACAGACTCAAAGCCTGTCAGAGGAGGATGGGGCTCACTGTTTTGGGCTCCTAAAGGGAATAAACACTCACAAGAAAGAACCAGACAAGAGCAGAGCAAGGGTCCTGTATGCCAGATTTATCACAACATGATTGGACTGACTACAGATGCGTGTTGTTTACATTTAATTAATACTTTCCAATCTTTGCTGCCCTTAAATGAGGGCCTCATAAGCAATACAAAAGGAGTTACTTAACTTGCAGGCTTCATATGTACAAGATACTGAGCTCAGATTTTGTAAAATCTGGACACAACGGAGCTTTTCAGTTTCTTTGGACCAAAGGACGAGGCTAAAGAAAATGACAGAGTCAAACAAACTGCAGGATTTTGAGTTTGACTGAGGCATGCAGTTTAGTTATATAAAAAAAGAAAGATATTTCTGAGAAATTTTCCAGTCTCCTTAAACAAATAATTTAAGTATGAGCTTTGGAATGATCAAGCAATACACCTACAAGCTTTCAAATCCCCCAACATACAGCTAGTATACTTGTGAAGCCTCCAAATTCTGTAGGTCTCTACAGCATCTACTGTTCATACAAACTCTTAGGTGCATGAACATTCTTCACAAGTAACATCAGAACTAAATATACAATATAATAAGCAAATTCTCTAGCACTAGTTATCATCAAGGACAATACAGAAAATACATTCAAATTTGAATTTGTTAAACCAAGCTATTTTTAGTTACTGACATTTAGAAAAAAACAGAAGGAAGACCTCAAAAAGGAAAAATTCCCTTCTTCCCCAAATCCTTATTTCTCAAAAACATGTTATCGCATTAATATCAACATCTCTCTGAAAACACACTACTGAAAAAGACACTACATGTCAGACAAACAGAGAAATCAAATTATAAAGAAATGCATGGAAGTTATTCAAAATGGGGTGAAGAGTTCAAAATAAGTCTTTACAAAGCCCTAGGAAAGAATATGCAGAAGGTACACATTATTATTTTCAGATCCTTAGATCATCCCAAAAACATCACAACAGGGACTGAAACTAACTTTAGATGAATAAAGGTAAAACTGTTTATAATAGCTGAGCATCACATTAAGTGCTGTATTTCAAATTGGATTCTCATAAATTCAGCAAAGATAAGGAAGCAAACCAGCTAAGATACAGACAGCTGTCTTCACATCAGGAACAGCAATTGCTCTGGGGAGAGACCTGCTACTTTGACATTACTGATACCAGACGATGCCCAGTACATTCCCACCTATGTATTTGCTTGGCTGCAAGACTAAAACTGGCCTCTACAAAAAAGCTATTTAAGGCATTGACCAGAGAGAATCTGGCAATGGCTAAAATTTTTCTTTATAATTACAATAACTGTTAATGCAAAATACTCTGCAGACATATCTCAGCATTGAAACCTTGTGGTTGTATACAGTAGCATACAGCTTTCTGGGTGAAATCAAGGCATGGAAGAAAAGGCATGAGGAGGGGCATAACAGTCCTAGTAACCTTCCCTAAGGACCCAGAGCACCAGCTACCAGCCTACAGACTCCCAAATCACACTGCTTTAGTTATGAAACTACTTTGGTTATGAAGTTATCCATCCTGGTGGGGTGTCTCTGTTTTTTACCTTTGTGCTGAGGATTCATAATACACATAATGGACAAAAACCACCCTTGGTCAGAGGAATCTGGACTTCTCGTTTAAATATTAATATGCCCTCCCTTGAGCAGCTTCATACTGTCACCTTTTAAATGCACTGCAGAGAAGTATGACACTATTTGTGCATTCAGAACACCCATTTTGTCTGCAATAACTGCGTCTGCTATGGGATGGTTTCAGACAGGAGTGCAGTGAAAGGACTACACAAACATGCCAAAATGAATTGATACAGATGTCTGCTGATGGTTGCTACTGCTCATTATTTTTACTCTCATGGGGTTTCTAGATGTGACCTTACTTTTGAGCCCAAGCGTTTCACACCTTTCTTGTGAAATTCCAATGTACTACATTCACCTATAACTAATTCTCTATCTGTTATTAAAAAGCCATTTATCACAAACTCATAATTGAACTGTACAACCCTTGCAGAGGCACTGTAGTTGCAGGGTTACTTAGGCAAAATGAGAACATGCTGAAGAGTTACCTTAAGGGAAAACAGCCTATGTATCTTTAACTCTTCTACAGAATATAGTGCTGTTCAAGCCTTGGGGAAATTCAGTACAAACAGTCAGAACAAAGCCAATGATCTACCTAAATCCTATTTCTGCCCTCCAGGCTAAAGCAGAACAAAGCATTCTAGGGGCCTCCTGGGACACCTGGAGTGCTCACGTGTAGCCTTGTCCTCTTCTCTCCTTTTCTCCATTGCTAAGTTTTACCCCTTGCTGCCTAGTAGGCTATTTCAAGCTTAAACCTCTATCCCACTCTCCACATTGCCTTCCAGGCCTCACACCAGTCGTCCTTGGTTTTTCAAAACTATCTTTTCAGCTTCTAGACCAAGGTTCAGCTTCTGGAAGTAGGGATTCTTGCCATGACTGTTATTATGAAACTTCTTTCAGATTGAAAAGCACTTTGTATTTGATCAAGTAGATTAGGAAATCTGTCTGAAAGGTGGAAATTCATTTCGCTTTCAATTTTCTGGCACACAGAGCATTTTAGAAGTAGAAAAAGTTGCTGGAAGAGTTCATGAAAAGCCATCCTTCTCCTCACCAGCCACAAAGTGTTATTTCAGCCAAAAGAATGTTCTAAGACTAGAATTCTACCCAAATTTAAACTTCAAATGAAATCACAAGTCACCCCACAGACACTTACACATAGAGATCCATAGGAAATTCTTTCATCATGTGTGTTACAATGAACTCCACCATCAAATCTGACAGAAAAGAAAATGATACAGTAAGTAATGAGCTAGCTATGGTTAACTTCTAGTAGACAACAATGAGGAAGTCAAACTACCCCACCTACCTACATCTACTAGACAATAGTCCTGCTTAGATGAGAGAAATTTCCCTCTTTTTTTTTGTTTTAAAGAGAATTAGACATCCTCTGGAACTAAAAGCTACTGGAAACTGAGTGCATGCAATGTAATTTGCTTTGAGGCACTACTTGCCCATATGCTTTCCCCCACTATTAGTCAAATAAAGAATACATCATGAATTCTGATGCTTAGAATTGCTTTCATATTTCAAGTCTTGTCACCAGTGGAAAACCCCATTGAGAAGCACATTTCGGAAAATAATTCTTACCAGAAACAATGCACAACCTAGATGTTTAGAGAGAAGACACTGTAGAAAATGCCCATTTTTCCCTAAAATAAATCCTGATGCATTTAAACCTACTCTGATTTCAACATAGACTAAGCTTCTGCTTAAAGAGTATTCAGAAAGAAAAACAAAAACAAACACACTCTCCCCCCCCCCAAAAAAAAACTCCCACACAACACACGGGGAGGATGTCTCTCTCTAACATTTAAGGGCTCCCAGCATGAGGATAAGAGGCAAAGAGTGCAGAAATACAATTGAAAAAGAAGTTACTATGGTTCAGTTAATAAACACTAACTGAATGTGTGTGTTTCCTGCCCAACACAACTTTGGCATAAAATGCTGAACCCAGGCCAGTGGTAACAATAGTAACCCCCCCTACGGTACTACTAGCCTAGCACTGTAACTCCATTGTGACTAAAAACAGCCCAGGCAAAGACTGCATGAAAACTGATAAGTCTAAAAAGATTCTTCACACAGCTGTTATGACTTGGCTTCAAATGCTGGAGTCTGAGACTGCTTCCATATCACCAGGCTTAAGAGTCATTCAGGGATCCAGACTCCATCCATTTCTGTACCCATTTATCCTTTTGGCTTCCACAGCAATAAGCATCAGAATCTAATAATACGCTGTGTGAAAAGCTTTCAACTGGGCTTCCATATCCACATGCCAAACCAACCCTAACTACTGACATTCCTATTGGGCTTTTGCTCAGAAAATGCTAAATGCCCAGAAAACACCTTTCCCCAACAAACATCTGTCCTTTTTGTAGGTTTGCCCTCATCATATAATCTAGAAAACACTTGTGACCAACCATTACTACATTCACCTAAAATTCTGAATTTATTTATCAACTGCTGTCCCCATTGTTACTTACTCAGGCAAAGGGGGCCAACAGGCTTCTGAAAAAATTTCTGCAAATGTAAACCCACCCTTCCCCTTAATCCATAAATCTCCTATTTCTACTGCAGAACAAAAGATGTTTTGGGAACCACAAGTACACAGGTACTCAAACAATACTCACCAAGCACCGCACACACCAGTGGGCGACAGGGCAGGTTCTTGTCTGCTGCTTTCTTCCTATGTCTCATTGGCTTCAGGCACACAAAGATGAAAAAAGGTCAGCAGAAGCCTGAAGTGATATTCTGTATATTACTGTATCTTTCATGCAAATACTACCATCAGCAAAGGCTTCCCTTTGTCTTTTTCTCCAACTGCTATCTCATCTGTATTAATCCTAAAGGCCATGGCTGGAGCAAAATTGTGCCTGCTTTTCAGTATGCTGACCACTGGGTTTTTGTTTCTCTAGTTGTGTAACTGCAGGACATTGTTATATCATGGGGAGGAGGGGGAGAGGAAAATAAACACAGAAGGAAAAAAAATATATCACATTGTAATTCCTCCCCTTTGGTTAACATACTCATTTGCTCCTGACCCAGAAGCCTGATCTGCATTCTTAACAGCATGTGCAGTATTAAATGGCTTTGGTCTTGATTGTAACAGGCCAGAAAGGCTG
>NW_010318741.1:12450-26872 GCF_000700745.2 Antrostomus carolinensis | reverse complement strand
AGCACCCTGGCAGTATGCTCACTATAAAGATGTTTTTTCTGTCCTGGATTAGTGACACTTTCAAGTGCTGTTTCACTGTCAGATGAGGTGGAACTTGCTAGTACCAAGTACAAAGACAGAATGCATCAAGCTAGGATAACTATCCAAGTCACTTGTAAATACAGAGCTTCATGAGCCAGGCAAGGACACTTCCTCCAGAGATACCTATAGAAAAAAGCTCTGGAAAAAATACTTTCCTCCTTGAAGGTGAGTCATCCCACCCAGGATGAAGCATAAGCCAAATTAGAGCACTCAGTAACTCCAGCTGGCTATTAATATATAACATGAGGGCTAATGCTTGCTGAAGATTAAGGCAGAACATTCTCTCTGCCACCGATTTCCTCAGAGACCTCACAATACACAGCTCCTCCCTAGCTACACAGGCCTCTGAATTCACTGACAGGGCAACCAGCTCTTTGTTCTTTGAAATAGAGTGAGATATTCTGAGAGTGATTTCAAAATCATTCCCCAACTACTGCATTTCTCACAGTATTTCCACATGCCTTAGCAGTCTAGGTTAGATGTCTACGACACAGTTTTCAACCCACAGGGACCCAAATCCTCTGTGTTCTCATCCCAAAGAGAAAACAGACCATCTGTATAAAAAGACTCACCATCCTGTGTAGGTTTACTCGAAAATTCATGTTGTCATCATGGAGAAAAGCATTAGCATACTGATCCTATTGAAAAGAGCAAGAAAAGGAGGGATATGAACAGTCAGCCAAGGGCCCAACATCTTCCACTTGCCTCTCAAATCACATGTGTTTCACTGTAAAACCCCCAACACATAACTATAAGGTTAAAAAGCCACTTGTCACCTCCTCTTGTCCCCACCCACGTGTCCAGTCACACAAAAGTGAACCCCTCCTGATCCCAATTCCACTTTAGTTAAAGCCTGCACTACTGCTTGTTTTGTTAGCAATTTATTTTCTGTTCTTCTCCTTTGCTCCTCCAAACTCAGGACTGTATGCACCCCAGTGTCAAGATTTTAACAAGTGCTATATAAAACATAAGGTGGTTCTCCAGCAGGCAAATTCCTGTGACTGTGTGGACAAAGGTTTATACCAGCATTCTGATGGACCCATCATGCCAGAAGTTACTGCAGTACTAGCAGGTAGGTTTATCAGCCATCCCACCCCTCAGGTAAAACTCATTCCAAGAACAGCTCTAAATCAAAGTGATTCCTCTAAATAATGTACAGCCATGTTGGGTAATAAATATACCTTATTTTAATGCCAGAACCAAAATATACCCTTCCTATGTAGAAACAGATTTTCTTAGCTTGTATTGTCTATGCATCCACCTGAAGAATGCAAGTGCCAAAAACATTTAATTATAAATATATGAAATGCAGATGATTAGCTTTCAGACTGCACCCTGCAGAAACATTACTTCAGAATTCTTACACTGGCTATCAACATCGCTGCTTTTTATTCTTTGTTAAGAAAGAAAGGTCTTTACTTGCAAGCAAGCAAAATGCAAATGCTGTGCCAACTCAATCACCATTCAGGATGTCAGTCAAGCCATTAGTACATACTTCCCATGGGACAGGAGCACGTTCAGCCAGGACTGCTGTGATACTGCTTTCTCACCCTACTACCAGATTTGCTACTTGCCTTGCTTGTAGGTACCTACAACCATGCAGCTTCCTTTCAGACTCATATCCTTCTTAGTCAGAAGGGATATGGCATTGCCCGTGTTTACCATTAACAGCACAGAGCTGAAAGCCATTAGCACATTACTCATCTAAAAGCCACATCACAAGGTCATTCAAAAGGTAAGAGAGAAAAGGCTTAGGTTCACTCCTTTCTCCATCCCTGGGAGCTGACTAACCCAAATAAGATGATCCAATTTTCAAGTTTTAAGTCAATTTTAGCAGTAGTGCATCAGCTTTATCAGCAAAATGTTAAGTGTCTGAGGTCCTCACTACTCATTACTGCTGCAGATCTCAGCTCCTGGTCAACAGGAGGCAAGGGATGTGCATGCAGGCAGAGCCCTGTAACACACCATCTGCTGAACAGTGTCACACAAGAAACCTACCTCTGCTATGCATGTCAGGATAATCAGGCACAGCTTGCCACTGTGTAGCCGATGCTCATCTGCAAAGAAGAAAAAACACGTCCTGCATGAGCCACTCAAGCCTAGCAATGCTGAAAAGAGAGATAGCTGTTGCCACAGGAGAAAAGCCTAGCCTTGGAGATTCTTCATACTCCTACTTCCTCCATGATAGCTAGTAGTCTAACTGCTCTCATTAAGCACTCCCCCTCCCACCTGACCACTAAATCCACCAATTTTTCACTAGTTTGTGCCAACAGCAAAGTTTCAGATTTGAACCTCCAACAGCACTGTAACTATCAGCAGGGCTTCTGTCTAATTCAGTTTTACTTCCACAGATACTCTTAATACCAAGATTAGTCCCTGTCTTTCTGTCGCAGCAGAGATGTGCTTTCCCCTCTCTTAGACAAGATGGAAAGAAAAAGATAACCTTTGCTGTAGGCTATGAAACAAGCAGCAAAGCTTTAGTAGATGCACAGCACAGTGTAGCAGAATGACTCCTGACATTATGCTCAAGGTCCTGAGTTTTAACCCCAGTACTTAGAGACATGACCTAGTTTGCTCTGTGCAAAATTGTGAAAGAAGGAAGTTTGCAAAGACTTAGCATTTTAAGCCAAAGGAGTTCCACTCTGATCATGTTCCACAACTTGTTACTCACAACTTCAAGCAGCTTTTGCTCTGAATAACGATCGGAGGGTTAAAAGACTCACAGAGAAGGACTAAGGCAGAAAAACACAATTTTTATTTGAATTACTTAAAACTCTTCTCTCTCAATTTTAATCTTGAAATACCAAAAAAACAAGGTACATACAGTCAAGGTACATACATCCATAAGTCATAACTTAGGATGGAAGAAAACTCTGGTCCAATCCTTGCTCAAAGCAGGGCCAGCTAAATCAGGTTGTTCAAGGCATTCTCCAATCAAGCTCATTCAAAAAAATCTTTGTTCTGAAAAACAAACCACTACACACCCCCAAAACCACAAAAACAAACAAAAAACAACCACAACAACATATCTATAACTGAATTCTGAAGTAACTTAAAACTGCACACTCCTGAGACCTCCAACAGCTTCTCTAAAGCATAAGACTACTAAACATGCCATCCCAGACATCTGCTTTAGAGTCAAACTTGGAGGAGAGGGAAATCTGAAACAGTCAGACCACTTTCATATAAATTAGAAGACAGCATCAGCCAAACTCCATGCATCTTCACAGGTCAGTTTTACAAACGCTTTGCTAGTTAGTGTGAATATGGTAATCTATAAACACAGAATGGGCTTAGCTGGCTGTTCTGTCTAGTTTGATGCCTCTTTTCTTTTCTTTTCTTTTCTTTTCTGTTCTGTTCTGCTGAGGGACAGATATTTACTAACAAGATGTGCCCTGAAGTGTACTGATTTCATCTTGCTGCACTGAGTCAGATGAAGAGGCATTTTGGAACAGGAGATTTACAAGTTCCTCCTATGTCTCCTTATCTCAGCTAAAATGTTTAAGTGAAAAGTTTTCTACTCCAGCAAAGCAGGAGGAATGGCCTCAGTGAACTCCAGTACACTGGAGCCTTGTTATTTTCTGTTCATAAGACCTCCCTGTATATTTCTGTAGGTGCTGCTACCACTTCTCTCTCTGGGGATCATGCTGTAAAGGCTCCTGTTTCACACCAAGTATTCTGCCTCCAGCCAATGTGTTGTGAACATCGTGCCATTTTCAGCAGTTATGGGGCAGCTATGCAGGCAGTTACTCGCACAGACACTTCCTACTTTCACAGCATCCTTCATTAAAGGAACAAAACTGACCACTTCCTATGAGGAGGTATAGCACTATGTATCCTGGTTTTATAGATGGGCAAAAATAATGCAGAGTTTTTGTTTCTCCCAAGGCAGCTGCCTCTGACTGACACAAGAGAAAACAAAAGGAGGATCTAGCAAACACAATCTATTAAATTATGCTCTCTGGGACAGGACCAAAACAACTGTCTAGTCCTGGATGTGGAACAAACCAGCCTCCCCTCTAAATGTTCCCACCTGTCTCAAGACATGTGGACTAAATTAGAGTTATTAATTTTTCTCTTGTTGCTACACTGGTGTCACATGCTTGGTTTTACACAAGAAGAAAAAAAGCTAGGCAGGGCCCTATCTATCATCAAAATATAAGGACAGGAAAATACCCGCTGGAATTAATAAGCACCACTTTGGAAGACACACTTTTTTAAAATGATCAGCCAGTGGAGCTCATTGCCACATACTACCATTGCTGGCAAGGAGATTAAGTCTGTAAGGCACACAAATTTCAAATGTTATACAAACCAGAACCAAAGTAAAGAAACAAACATCAACTCCTGCCTCATACTGGAATAAACTCATCTCTTGCTGGCTTGTTTAGTAAGGAATCCTCTCCATCAGATTTCACTCCATCTGAAACTAATCCAGTTTGGCAGCTCCTGAGGCCCTGTGCAGACTTTCCATATTACAGTGACTAGGAAGCGCAGAAGTTAAATGGAAAAACATAAAATTGTTCCATCAGAGACTTGGATCAGCAAGAGAGACCCTGAGAAAAACAAATGAGAATGATGAGAGAGCTGGTAAGCCCTCCTCATGTGTGCAATCTATAAGAAATGACTGAGCAAAGATTGAGATGTTTTTGCTTAAAGACAAAAGCAAGAGGAAACATGAAAGCAGACTTCAAATATATAAGGGCTGTCACAAAGAAGAAATAAATAATCCATTCTCAGTACCTATCTTGGAGAAGATAACTAGTAATTAATTTAAATCACAGCAAAGAGTTTAGGACGTACATGAAGCTTTCTCACAACAAGGGTAGTTAAACACTAAAATGGATAGTCTAAAAACGATGCTCCATTATTAGAGTGTCTTTATCCAACCTGTTAGCAACATCTCTGAGAAAAGATACAGATAAACCTGAATCTGTTTCGGTTTTGAGGGGTGTGCTAGATATTTACAGGAAGTCCCTTTTGGTCCTAATTTCAATTATCCACTTTTTCCTACACTAGCTTGCATACTGAACAAGAACAAGACAGCCAGGTACAATTTCACTACAAGCTAGTAGGTAGAAGGAAACTCTCCTGCCTGTTCCCTTATAGCATCAAGCATTGAAGTTCAATAATTGATGTATCATAGCTCTGCAGCTATCTCCCTATTTCTGTTCTGTTGTTACATCTAACTTAGCAGCAAAAGTTGGTAATGGGCTGAAACAGGGTACAAAGATGACTTGTTAAATTTACACTGTGTTCCTTCCTGTACAACCACTGGCCAAAACAGCACCCTTGGGTACCCTGAGCCAGAGACAAAGCAATACTTCAACTCCAGCAAGCTGAAATTAACCCCTACAAAACTATCAGGAGAAACAAAAGCAAAATATGGAAATATATTTTGTCAAGCAAATTACTGCCAGTACATCATAAGTCACTGCTGTCCTCTTTATAATTAAAGAGCCACCTGTTTAACCAGCAAGTACCAAAGGACAAAGGAAATATTTGCTCCTAATGCTGAGCTTTGTCTCCTGTGTCACCTTCTAAAAGTTCTTAAAAATACAGTTTGCTGGTATGTGACTTCGTCTCTCTGACAGACAGCTGGGAATCAGGTATGCTTACACCTCCTGTGCAGACACATGCTTGGTTATTAGGTACTATTATTATTATTACATTCTTTCCATATTTTATTTCTCTCCTGTCAGCATTAGGTCTCATAACTTTTATCTTGTAATAAGAAATCATTTCCTTTTCTCAAAAGGTGGAATTTTCAGTCCCTCTAAAGAGACGCCAGTTAACTTCTATTTCTGGAGTCACTAGACAAGTTCTTATGCCCTCCTGACTTCAAGAAGCAATGCTTCCTGCATTCACAGCTGCATCAAGAGAATTTATTTACCTTTTGTGTCCTGCATCACAATCGAGCTGTACTTCAAGAAGGTTATCAGCAGGTTGCTAGTTTGCACATCAGCATCCAAAGGCAGCTCTGCAGAGCTTATAACTGGAACAAAGCAGATAAGACACATTTACCCTCCACAAACACAAGAGAACCAAGTCACAGATTCACAGATCTTGGGTAGGATCAGGTTATTTGCAGGATCACCTGACCACCTCCTCCTTCATGACCACCCAGCAAACTTCTTTTGAAGACTGGTACCACTCTCCCAGAGACCATTTCTCTTGCTCTAAGTATAGGTTGTGGTACCCAGGAAAGTGACACCCTTCTTTGCCCTGACCTCCCCTCGCACCCTGAGGGAGATCAGTCTGCTGGTTTAGCACTCATCAATATTACCAACTTAGGGAGCTCAAGATATTCTCACTGATATCCAATTAATTCTTACAACCAACACAGCTAATATTCACATCATTCTCAGTTTGGAAAGAAACATGCCCAGCAAAGACCCTTCTCAGTTTCAGCAATTTTGGAATTTCAGTTCCAAAAAGTCTACATCAATTTAATTCTTCCCTCCCAGCAACAGCCTCTCTTGCAGAAGCATCTCACAAGATAATAATGTAACAATTATTGCATGACCAAAATGGTAGAAAAGAGAGGTAGGAAGAGCAGCTTTATAAAAATCAAGAAGCAACAGCAATCATAGCTTGTGACAGAGAAACCACAACACAGCAGGGAGCAGAAATGTACTTTCCATACCTGCAGCACAAGAGCTGTTTGTTGCCATTTCTCTGGGAAACACTCCTTGTTACCACCAGCTGGACTTTTGACACCTTAACACTGGACATGGTCTGCCTTAGATTTTACAAGAAGCTGTCTTAATTACTCAGCTAATTGCACAACGTGCCTCCTGCTCACTCCCCAAGTACCATATGAAGAACTGAGTTTATGATCTGTCAAACCTCTACCATGTGACTGAGCCACATTTTTCCTGATGACTGAGCTATTCTCAGCTTTTCATTCAGAAAAGCTTTATGAGAAATACTGAAGGGGAGAGAAAGATAAGTGGTGAAAATGCAGCATGCATTTACCTGCAGATCCTGCCAGATCAGTGTGATATCGTTTAAGATACATTAGCTCAGGAAAAAACCAAAACAAAATTGATGGAGCTAGTCTAGGAGGACTTCAGTAAAGCATTTAATACAGTTCTGTATGAAAAATTAAGGGTAAAGCAGATAGGTGGGAACCAATACAGAAATTTAAAATATATCAGAGACCTGGCAAAGCAGAAACAATTGGAGAAATTATTCGTCTGGGAAGAAGTTACTACTTGAATTCCTTAGGTATCCATTTAGGGAATAGTTTTCTTTTTTCTGAGTGACCTGGGCAGAAGAAACAGTTGCTTGCTAATGCATCTGCTAATGGTAGGGTTGGTAAATGTAAACACAGAGGAATATCAGACTGCGCAAAAAGAACGGGATAAAAACAAGGACCAGATAATACATCCAAGATGAAATTCAACAATGCAAGCCATAAATTCAGGAATTCAGAGATTTATTTCCATGGCAAGTTGAGAGCTCATCAGCTGCAAACAAAATGCTGTGATACCATGGTACATTGTCAGATCACGAGATGACAAGCTACCAACACAAAGCACTGAAGAGTGTGGTCCTACAACATATCCAGAAATGCACTTCCAGCAGAGAGAGGAACACAGTAATGCCCTGCACAAGGTTCTGGTGAGACCTTGTCTTGAACATTGTGCATAATTATGCAGATCCCATATTCAAAGAGGATGAGTTCATACTTGAACAGGTTTAGAGAAATGCTAGTAGGTTGATCAGAGGAACAGAGTGCTGCTGTTATGAGACAGCAAAATACACAGGCAAGCAACCCAACATATGAAAAAGAGCTGTGCTACAAAGTAAGGTTAACATCATGATAAATGTGTATAAATGGACAAGAACTGCCTCCCAACAGGAATTATTGAGAAACAAACTTAACAAATTAAGATAGAGTTTGATAAATGTAAGGAATGCTATGATATGTGCCTGTAACCACAAGCCACTAGATTCAAGGAGTCAAGGGGATCTTTTCCAGATCCACGTGTCTGTCCTGACATGACAGTAACAATACTGTTCTGGCTGCCTAGGAGCTCAAACTCACAGGTTTTTCACATGCAGGAGGTCATAGGTGGCTTGAATTACGATTGCCAGAAGGCTCTAACTCTTCTCAAGCCATAAAGATGGTGTAAGATAGGGCTCCCTTTGCACTGGAGATAGATCTGCAGACCACTAGGAAACACATCTTAAGAACTAAATTATCTCTTCTCCATTTATCCTCAGGAATGCTCAAGGCTTTTCTTACTCTTGAGGAAAGAAAAAGTTATTTATGATTAGATTGGACCTTGAAAGAAGTAACAAATTACTCACATCTGATTTTTGGATGGATATGTTTGGGACTCTGAGGGGAAGTGATCTGATCATGTATGCAACTGTATTTCGGTTCAGAGGAAAGTCTGCTTTAACAAACAATGCCTCCTATGACTCAGGCTTTATATCTCAACCCTGTAACGAGGCAAGTAAGGCTTCTTTACCTCTAGAACTGGAGCAAGCACAGGCACAGAAGGGGGAAGGAGGCAAACCAACAGCAAAATGCAAGATTCTTTAAACTGAGCACTGAGAGGCCCAGAGCACAGCAGAGGTTCTCATGGAGCTCAGGATTATACAATCATCTTGAATACAAAATTGTAGCCTTTGGAAACAACGGGCCAAACAGATCAATGTAACCTCACTGTTCAGAATCACATCATAGAAATTATAATGGGGCTTTTAGCTTCTAAAGGCTGCACATCCCCAAGCATGAGCTGTTTTAGTCCATTCAGTCTTGGAGCTCTGGGGCTCCTGACATGCTGCTAACGTACCCAGTCTGTTGGTAAAGTCTACGCAATGAGTGGAAGCTTTTTCACCCCCAATATTATGAATAGCTCAAAGATTTAGCTAAAAGTCTGAAAAATGTATTTATATCCCCAGTGGGTCCTTCTGGAGCTGTTACAATGAACGCAGTGAATGAATATTTAACAACAGTAAGCAAACTGACATTTAGATAACTATGGTGACAGGCACACTTGATTTACATATTATGGATCAACAGTTTCTAGCAAAAGTCTAATTTAAAAAAAAAAAAAAAAGAAATCACTTTGAAGAACACATCACTGCTTATCGGGGTTCATGCCACAGACCTTAATTTTTTTTAACGCACATTTTGAAACTTTAATAGGTCTTAATTCACACCATAGTCTAACAGACAGAGAATATGAACCCATTTTTAATCCCAGTCAGCATAAAAAGAGCACCTGAAACCTATACATGGATTTCTACATGTTGCTGTAACTTGAAAATAGCTCAACTACACTTCTTCTTTTTTTTTTAAATGCAGGAAAAAGAAGAAAGCAATCTTTCCATTCCAAAGGCAAAAAACTCCTTGCTAACTCTCAGCCACAGACAAATTTTACAACCAAGTTGCAAGATCTTAGAAATCAAGGAAAATTCTGACATACCTTTAAAATACCAGCAATACTACAGCACCACCAAACTAAACCAAGCCAAGGTCCTCAAAGAAAAAAAATTGTCACTGAAAGTAGGGATCAGCAAGGTGACAGCAAACAGAAATAAAGAATGCTTCCCAATGTAATTGCTGTACATTAAGATCAGCTCCTCTCCTTAAACTTTGTAACCCTACAAGCAGCAAGAAGACTCAAGCTTCACAAGTTCCCTGTCTCTGCTGAAAGCAGGATGGACTTTTTGTTTTTCTTTTGTTTCTTGATAAATTAAAAAAAGAGAGTACAAGCAAGGTGTAGATGTAGGTAAGCATAAATCCTGTCAGTTGTAATCTGGTGTGCAGGCGGATACATTTGCAATGAACACATTGAACAGAAGCCCACAAAATGCCTGTCCCTCTACATTTCATGTTATATGCACAGGCAGACTTGAGACATAGGGGGCTTTTTAACTGAAGCTTTTGATATCCATGGTAACCAGACAGAATTCATCCACAAGGAGGATCATCCTTAACTAGGATATCAAATGACCTGAATAGCTGACAGAACTGAGTAACCCAGGCTGCTTTTCCCCAGAAATATTTCCAAACTGTGCTCTAATCAAACTGATTCTGTTCCTTCATTAAACACTTTCTTCAGATCGAGAGGATGCCATTAAAATACATGACAACAACCATTTGATTTCTTCTTTTAAACTAGGCTGTATCTATCCATACCTTAAACAAAAAGGGTTTTATTTTAGATTATTTCAAAACGTATTTATGTGGACATGTAACATCTCATTTAGAAGAAAGATTTCAGGGCAAGCAGTCATTTTACAAAGCCTATCAAAGAAAAGACAGCAAGAGGGAGGAATACCTCCACACCCAGGCTGGATTCAAATCCCCATTAATTCAAAGCTAGAGACAAGTGCATTCATTAATGACAAGCAGAAATCCACCGCAATTCTCTGTACATCTGTCCCAATGACAACTAATCCCAGGCAAAGAACCTGACACTAGAAATATTCCTAAGTAAAAGACTACAGAGAATAACTAATGGACTGGGTATATCTTCATGGAGGTACTGGGACAGTACTGCTTTCAGAAGGAATATCAGCATAATTTCATTGAGCAATATACAAGGCAAAACAGAAATAAATTCAAATCAAGGAATCTTGCTCATGTTTAGTCAGGCAAGTCACTCCAGGAAGAGACCATCAGGTTACATCTGCTCCAGACAGATCTCATTTAGTTGCTATCTTAACAAAATGCTTTGTGTTTTACAGTTTTTAATTGTTTTTTCCCTGGGAGATCATTACATTTCTTACCATCTGAAGAGGGTGGGGTGGTTCCAAGTGGAGTAACAGGTGTTGTTGGAATTGGGCTTGTTGGTGTTGTCATCAGTCCCATTTCAGGATGGCTCTAACAGGAAACACAAATGCCCAGACATACACAGGTCAATAGCTTCCCTAGGCTCTAGTCATACAGATCACTACTTGTACTGTTCCACACTCTCACATGATGCACACGAGTAATGCAGTCTCAGGAAACTTCAATCTCTCCTCCAAAAAGCAAGGCTATGCTTCCTGACCTTGGTCATCTAACAATTAATCTGTACATCAATTTCTTTACTCCACAAAACATAAAAATACATCAGGCAGTGGTGGCTGTCCCCAGCAGACAGATAACATGCCCTTCCTCAGTGTAGAATGGGAAAGGTATGCAGAAGCCTACAATGTTTATAGCTTCCAATGCCACCCAAAACAAACCAAGAGTGTGCACTTGAAGTCTTCCTCCAAGATCCTTTTGTTCCTCTTTTTAAAAGCAAATTCTCCTCACTCCTGCCCTCCACCTACTCATATTCAAAGATGATGGCAATTTATTACTCCCCTGTCTTACTATAAAGCCCAGGCATTGCAGGAAAAGAGTGCATAACATAAATAACACTATCATTATCGATCCTCTCAGCTTCCATCAGTCGGTTACTCTCCCTATTTCAACTTTGCCAATAGCTGCCTGCCTAATTACCGCTTTGACTTCGCTCTCTGTAAGCCTCCAGAGCTATCCACGCTGGTGAGACTGTAGGCAATCTGCCACGCTATTTTAAGTCTGGCTGCCAAGCAAAGTGTCCATTTCATAGGCCAAGTTTTACATAGATGTATCATCTACCTTAATAAATCAACACTATTTCAAAATAAAAGAAAGTGATACAGAAACACCGATTTGACATTAGTTCCATAGGATTTTCACGTTAAACATCTCATCTAACGAGCAGCTATAAACACATGTATTTTATGTGAAGCACGGACACACATACTACAATTCAAAGACAATTTTAAATCATTACAGATACTGATTTAAACTTTAAAATACATTTTTCCATTGAAAATCTTATGTAAAACAGGTTTGCTTTCATAGATCTTGCTATGGTGTTTACCTTTCTTTTCCCCAAACACCAACTGTCAGTTGAGAGATAATAGTGCCACCTAGCAACAAAAACTGAGGACCAACAAGCTGGTAAATATATCAAAACCTTAGCACTTCAGGCAACAAGACAACTGTATCCCTGCTCTTCCTATGTGTCCCCACAGCAACAGGTAGTCATTCATGCAGTCCCTAGCCATGGACACCAACTTAGGCATCCAAAGCATCCATCAGCTTTGTATGGGGTCTGACTGGGATGGAGTTAATTTTCCCCACAGCAGCCCTCAGAGCGCTGTGTTTGTATTAGTAGCTAGAAAGGTGTTGGTAACACACCAGTGTTTCCGTTACTGCTGAGCAGTGCTGTCTCTCCAACATTTCCCCCTGCAGTAGGCTGGGAGTGGGGAAGGTCTTGGGAGGGGACACAGCCAAGACAGCTGACCCAAACTGACCAAAGGGATATTCCATACCATATGATGTCTGCTCAGAAATAAAAGTAAGGGGAACAGAGGGGGCAGGGGGGGCATTCATTATTTACATTTATCCTCTGGGGTAACCACTAAGCATACTGAAGCCCTGCTTCCCAGGAAGTGGCCAAACATTGCCTGCTGATGGGAAGCAGAGAATAAATATTTTGTTGTTTTGCTTTGTTTCTATTAAACTGCCTTTTGTCTCAACACACACATTTGGGGGTTTTTTTGTTCCATCTTATTTTCTCCCCTCTACATCCTGCTGAGGAGTGGGGTGATAGAGAGGCTTGGTGGGCACCTGGCATTCAGGCAAAGTCAACCCATCACAAGCTTTTATGAGTTTTTTTTCAAAGGACAGCATGACCTACCTTGCCCTCTCTTAAATGAAGGATTACAGACAATCCACCCAAGAAGATCAGGTCTCCACTTCAATTAAACCCACTGACCAGTGGCCACTTCAGCTATCGCTTTCACAAATAACTAGTTTATCCTTTTATATTTAAGAGCTTTTACTCTAGCTGCTCTTTTCCTGCCCTACTCTTTTCCCTGCAAAAGGCCTCTCTTCCCTCAGGGATATATCCTGACCATAGAAAGGCCTGAGTTGGTATCACACAGAACTGAAAGAGCAGAAATCTCTCACAAGTGGTAGGAATGAATAACCTGGGAAAAGAGAGACAGGAAACCTCAGCAAATTAACCACCCATGGAAGAGAAGCTTTCTTCAGAGGCAGTAGATCTGCCTATCAGATCTCTTCCAGCATGACTACTGTCAGGAGTCTGCAAAGGTCTCCTCTGCCATGCCAAGCGTCTAGCCTGTGATGTATGGCTGCACTCTGAGGACCTGAAACAACTGGGGAAAGGTGTTAACTGTTTTTTTGATGTCATTTTTCTCACAGGTTACCAGCAGTACTTACAAACCAAAATTAAAAGCCTAAACCTGAAGGTTTTCCTAAACACATCAGGCTATCCTTCCAGCCAGCCACGGCTGGATGACCAGATCAGACAGACTTGTTATCTGTCTCACAGCAATAGTTGCCTTTGCAAACTCACACAGTGTATAGAAAAGCATCCAGAGGTTTGTGATCAGAGGGATGGAGCAGCCCACTCCTCAGAAGGCTGCCAGAGCTGTTTCTTCACCATAAAGAGCACAAGGAGGAGTGCTATGCTTGCTCCAGCGACTGTGTCCCAAGCAAAAAGGGTTGGACTCTCCAAGGAAATTTGAACACAAAATAGTATTTAAAACAACAGTCATCACATGTCAGTTAGTCCCTAAGCAAAGGATACCCAAACAGACAACAATATGTAGTCTATGCACACCCAGACAGGACAATTCATCCAACTTTACAGCTGGATCAGCCTCTTTCTCTTAACCCTAACTTAACAAGAGCATGAATTGCTCTGATAGCTGCAGCAATCTTATCCCTACCAGTCCACGCATTCCATCCTCCCCCTAAAGGCAGCAGCAATAGGGCACAGAAGGCACTCCACACAGCCCTTCCCATTCAGTGGGAAAAATGGCTCATTCCAACACCAGCCTTCAAAACTGCACTCATTTTCTGGCAAGGCAGGAAGCATTTCCTGAAAGTATAATAAACCCAGGCCCTGGTCTGCTTCTGATCTTTCATGCCCATCTACACTTATGACGAGTATGCAAGGGAAGAAAAAAAAAAAAAAAAAAGAAAAAACCAAACCAGCTACATATTTTCACCAACTCTATTTCTGACTCTCTAATTTCAAAGACATCCACTACAAAGAAGTGGGCAAACATCACACTGAAACTCACTTGTGCCAGAACTGTGATGAAATTTCGGTTTAAGTGAACAGCTTCATAGAGGGCCAGAAGAATTGCTTCATTAGTTCTGTAGAAAGGATACACACAAAAGCACAGTTAGTCCAGTGTTAACATCAGATGAGAATCCCAAGAGTAAAGTTTTCTTCAGAAGCATGGCCCATCGGAAAGAAGATTTCTTTTTTTTACATACTATATAAAACTCCACCTCTGCAATCCAGTTGCTCTTCCTATT
>NW_010318741.1:10861-12383 GCF_000700745.2 Antrostomus carolinensis | reverse complement strand
GCTGAAGGTCTCCCTCATTGCTCAGTGTTTTCCCTTTAAAGTCCCTTCTTTTAAGGGCAGAGGTTCCTACAGACACCACAAACCCTCGTATTTATTACTTGCCCCCTTGATTTAGAAAGCATTTTGTTGCGGATAAGAGTGCAGGAACCATCACTTCCCATCTGCCACTTCCAACGTGCCTATTATATATTAAAAATGCCTCATAAAACCCACAGGGGAGTTTTTTATACACTTCATTACAAGCAATTCATCTGTGGCTGCTCCTGCTGCACCCTTCTCACTTCAGTGAGAATCCACTGTTTGCAGGGGTGCGGTACCACTTTAGTTACAAGAGAACTTGTCTCTCTAGTTTGCTTTGCTACATTACAACAGCTCCATGATGGAGTGGATCATGTTGACCAGTGTGCTGAGTTGTCATTCATTGTGTAACTAACATCTGTGCACTTACTGGACTGAGATCTTCTCATCAGCATCTGCTATGAACATGCTGCCCACCTATGGAAAGAAAGAGTATTGCATAGGAGGAATCTGTGAGAGCTCTTAGACAAGAGAAGACAAGGATTTAACTAAATCAGAAGTGCCCTGGAAGAGGTATTCTTATCCAAGGTACACATGCAACTTTCTTTCTAATACTAGTAAAATACAAATGAGAAACAGGATGACCATCTACCAACACATTTTATTTTGCACTACTGTCACTGACCAATGCTTCCCCTATCAAATCACAAAAGAGGAGAAAAAGAACTGTTTCTTGAATCCCAACCTGCATTGATCTGTGATTCTGGAAGGGGACAACAGAGATAATTTCCTATCTGCCTGCCCCAAAGTGGTAGCAGTTTTACCCATGTCACTCCTGAAAGACAGCTGTTAACACTGAATGACCCTTACTTACAGGAAATATTCCTGTTGGTTATATCTCAGACTACAATTAAATCTCAGACGAAAGTAAAGCCAAACTGAACAAGGGGAACAGTGGCTGCTCTTTACAAGGAAGAAATTCACAGTTGCCTTTGGAGGGTACACCTCCGAAAAAGCAGAATCCAAGCTTACCTCATAGATACAGTGCACCCAGGCTTGAGACACAAGACAAAAAAGAAACAGATCTCTAAAGCTAGTGACAGACTAGACTTTGCCACAAAAATATTCAGCTTCTATGTTTTAAGCTACATCAGCAGAACAGCAACTTGTTTTTAAAAATAAGTAGCTGTTTACAAGTTTCCAACAAGTAACTGTGATTTTAAAAATAAAGTCTACTAGAATGAAGGTGATGAAGGAAAATAATTTCAATTATCAACACCAGAACAGAGATCTTGTTTTAAAAATAAAGTCTACTAGAATGAAGGTGATGAAGGAAAATAATTTCAATTATCAACACCAGAACAGAGATCTCATCCTATAAAAGTTTTCCCAGCCAGATAACAACATGCTCCTCAGAACACAGCCATTTCAGTTGTGTTCGGTTTGGACTGGATCAATGTATCTCATCCTCCAGAACCCACATCCCAAACTCAGTTTTTGGAAA
>NW_010318741.1:0-10847 GCF_000700745.2 Antrostomus carolinensis | reverse complement strand
CTGCTGAACTTCCATGAGGGACCTATTTTAAGAATAGAAAAACACTGTTTCTTTGCTTACCATATTAGTTAGGGCTGAGAAGAAACCACTCTGGTGCTCCTCTTCCTTATCTTTGTATTGCCTGAACAAAGGAATAAATGAAGCTTCAGGGTTAGAAATGGAACTAAGGTTATTTTATCTAAATCCCTATGAGACAGTCTTTTCTGATAAGGATACAGGATGAAGAAAGCTTCAACATTCACAAGTCCTTTTCAAGAACTCACAAAAAGAGAAGCAAAGGGTATTAAAATATTTGTAAATTGTGCAGCATTGAAGTGGAGCTTCTGAAATAGGTGAGACTGAACAATGCCTGTGGTGTCACACAGGATACATCCAGTCTGGGCTAATGCTGAAGGAAAAGGACCAAGTGACTTGGGAAATTTTGTCCTGCAGTGGCAAAACAGTAATGACCCACATGAACACGTGTAGTCAGTAAGCACAAAACAGTGTCATTTCAATCATCACATGCTACAGACTAAACCAGAGTTGATCACACTATGGCCAGCAGAAATCACAAGGACCATTATGGTTCATGGCCTGATCCTGTCTGATCCACATTTCTGGAGTAAGTGAAGGGACTGTGAAGTCAACAAATAGGTTGGGTACCTTGGATTTAAGCTAAGTTGCTTCATTTGGCATTCAAATGGACTAGCAAAGCTCACACAGCCATTCATTGTGTCTTTCATACAGCAATCTGACCATAAAAATGTGACATGCAAAGAAAACAATTCTACATTTTTTGGGAAGGGGGAAAGGAAGAGAGAAGCAAACCAGGCCATAGTCCTAGACAGCTTTTGTCAGAATGAAGGAAGTTGGGTAGGTGAGCTCTTTTTCTGCTTTACTCTAATAATTTGCTCTGTTAAACACATTTACATGATTTGCTGACCTTGCAAGTGATCTGCATATCTATAATAGCAGACTTTCAAATTAATTAAAATGTTTTTCTGGATACTCTGAGAATCCTACTGAACAAAATAAAGTCTGCAGTTGCTCAGGTGAAATTGCTGTAAGTTTCCAAATTTTTCTGAAGCGCTTGTGCTGTGGCTTATGAAGCAGAGGCTGGGAACATGCTACCCTTACTGCTAATTTTCTGGCTCTTTCTTCAAAAGCAGTTAATGCTTCTCACCATTTGCAAGAGCACACATACCCAAATCATCTTTTATCTGGCATGTGGATAGTCCTGAATACATTTGTTTGTTTTAGATCGTGTTTCAGTTAAATCAATTTTCTACCAGAGAAGTACTCAGCAAATCATTTACCTTTTCACTTGGGACTATGATTTTATACAAGGTTCAGAGGTAAAATAGATACTTCCCCTACAGCAAGATCTCTCCTGAAGCACATCAGCACAGCTGGTAAAGATGCATTGCATGTGCAATGAGAGCAACAACTGAGCCAAAGTACCTGAAAGCATAAGACTATTCCCTGCCTCTCCAGGTGCATCAGGGCTGTTAGGTGATAAACAAGTGCTTTAACACAAAAAAAAAAGTTTGTGGAAATGAACAACAACTATCATGCGTTGAAAAACAAGAGACAATTCGGTTTTACCTGTTATATTCCGATAAAGCCTGGGCAATTACAAGTCCCATTCCCTGAAATAAAGCATTAAAAAAATATCTTTACATTATAAATCTCAATGCAGGTAATCACACACTGAATACAGATAGCAGTGCTGCCCTCCCCATGCTATAAAGAGCTTCCCCTGAAGCTGTTTGAACTATTAAGACATGCTGTGATACAACAAAAATATCATCCAAAAATCAAGACAACATTTAAAGCTGAACATCTAATTACTAAGTTCAGCAGAGAACACTTACTCTCCTTGGACCTCTAGTCCAAGTGAGTGAGCTTACTAAGTGAGCTTATTCACTCAAGAAGCCTCAATAAAGTGGCAAGAACTTCAGAAGGAAGCTGGTGTCAGAGGAAAAACATTCAAAAGCTCAAAACAAAGGCTATAAACACTAGTAACTTTTTCATTTCTTGCAAACAGCCTCCACCACTCCACAGCTACTGATCATCCTTTCTGTCAAGCTAATTTAATTAACTCGGAATAATCGTTCTCACCCTTTAGTTAGCTTGCGTTTTATTAAAGAACAACTTCAAAGTCCAGACCTCACATAGCTCAGTGTGCTGCCACTTTCTCTCCAGGTCTGGATACAAACCTTAGGCAGTGGCTGCAACCTAAAGGTGTTGCAGAACTGACTCAGGCACAAAGTTCCACTGAGCTACAAGAATTAACTTGTGGACTGGCAAAATCGGGTGACACAGCACTGGAAAGAAGATCTTCTTTGGAGTAAGCTATCTTGTGCCTCTTTGGCATGTGACAGCAAATAGTGTATAGATCGTTTATAAATATATAATAGATCAACTTTAGCATGTTCTTTGCTACCTAGTTTTAACCAACCCCACCATTTAACTGGTGATCAAACTGCCCAAATCAGGAGCTGCCTAACCTATTGCAAAGTGCAGTCAGGGCAGAAACCCATTACACTGGTGTTCTTTACAGTAGCACTCTTCCTAGACCTTCTTTCTACCAGACACCATGATTGCATTCATTACACTAACACCTCACGTGAAAGAGCATTCCCAGCAGCACAGAGGAATCAAGTCAAATACTCACATTGAGTGTGGCCTCATCATCTACAATGGAGAGCTTCACAATGTAGGGATTCACTGACTGCTCAGGGTAGGGGGAGAAGGAAGAAAGAAAATTGGTTTTAAGTTCAGCCTTCTGAAAATGAAAACCCACTATTATCTTTCCAAGTTTACCCAGCCACCTGGGAAGAATCTCTCTCCTGCCCCACAAAGCAGAATACACACAGAGAAACAGGAGTCACAGCACATGCTAAGGCCGCTATGCCTGGGAGACCTTCTCCTTACTGGCTCAGCCAGACAGTTTCCTGATTTTATTAAGAAGAAAGGGAGTTTCTGTTCCTCTGCTAACTCATCTGTCTGTCTTGAAAGTGGAACAGCTGTCCTGCAAGCCCCTTATCTGTGACACACACACTTATGCAGCAGGAACAAGCAGTGAAGCTAGGACTGACCATTACTGTTCTGGTATCTCCCTTCTGCAACACCTTGCAAAGATTGCTTAAAGGAAGGAGGACACAGGAAGGCATGACCATGTTACAGACTCATCTACTGATGGGTTAGAGCTCAACACTTTAACAGTTTACACCACTGAGAGCTAGAAGTCTCTGGAGAACATGAATTCCTTGAACTTAGCTGAACAAAGCACACAGGCTCCATCTATAAAGACAAGTCCTAATAATTTTAGGAAGAATTTTAGATTAGTAATGTACATTTGTTTTTTCTGGTTTATAATTTGGTAGTGCAAAGCTACCAAAGTTGATTTGGAACCAGGACAGAGAAGAAAAGACTCTGTCTATGTAGTAAGTAGATGGGAAGAATAAAACATAGAGCATGCATCAGATGCAACCCTACAAGTTACAGTTACCTGATTGATTTGCCCACGGCTTGACAGCAAGTTAAAAATAAGGCTGTTCAGAAAACACCACTCTCACGATTATTTGGTGCTTTGGGAGGATCGGGCTTTCTTTTTTTGTTCAGAAAAGATACTGATTAGAACAGACCAAAGCTCAGGCAGTCTGTCAGCTTGCCTCCAGCAGCATGCAGCCCTGCCTGCTGTCTCCAAAAAAGACAGAAAACTCACACAGAACCCATCTGTGCACAAAGCATGCAAAGGCTTTTCCTTGAGGCTGGACTAGAGGCTCCTATTGAGTAACAATGTATGTTCCCATTTGTACAACCATCCTCCCTTCAGAAATTAAATTTAGGCAGTGTTAGTAAAGCAGAAGCAAGCTTCACAAATTCGTAACTAAATAGAGATTAAAATCCATCCTTGTAAATGTATCTTAGTTATGCTAATTTCAGTTCTCCTTACACAACAAGGAGAAACTCTCCACATCACAGCTCACGCACAGAAGAGAGGCCAGCCTGTGACTCATGACCAATAACAGTGATGGGGCTTCTCCAGGCAATGGGCAGCAGGGCTATTCTGGATTAGAAGCTGCAGGGTTTTACCCAAATTCCCAGATGTGGGGAATAAGCAAAGTGGGAGATAATACACTGACCAATGCCACCAGGCTGCCCTGAGACCTAGTCATACACTCCATCCCATCACAGAAAGGGACGAGGAGGTGGACTCATCATCTCCAGCCTATGAAAAACTCTTCATGCTCCATGGCCTTTGACTTTCCAAGATGTATGCTCCATGTCTCCTGCCTCTTGGCAGCAAGCTGTCATAAGTGCATGGCTGATAGGGTCATGAAGCTGGTCTAGCTTGCTACAGATCTCTGCCCTCTATCTGTTCAATTGTTGTTTCCAGAAGTCTGTTTAATAATTCCTGCATTCCATTCCCATGACACATTCCATGTCTGCCCTAGGCTTCCCTAACTCCCTAAGCAGCACACAGATGACTAACCAGTGTAACCAACACATCGTATCACTCTCTATGGGACAAGGCAGTTTCTAGTGCCTTCCAGTGTGCAAGTCTGTATCAGTGTGATGAGAATATTTCCTGTGCTGCCCACAGGGCAAGCAGTTTGCTTCTGCCTCTCCTTGAGAGCCAACAGTCCCAGTTATTGTCTATGAGCATTAGTCTGCACATCTACAATGAACATCAACAACCCACAAGTTATACAAGCACCCCTAAACCCACCTCATACTCCCTGCCTGCTCCCCTATTCTAATCCTGCTGTTCCAGAGTTCAGTTCCCCTCTCACTGGGAATCACAGCAAAAGTTTTAGAAGTCTAAATTACACCTGCCACTCCACAACATGCAGAAACATGCAACAGCCTTGAAAAGTGGTTGATAAGCATTTTGAAAACTTCAAAGCGTGTCAAGGAAGCAGTTATACAAACTCAGAAATAGCTTCTGCTTTCACCTGCCTCCAGAAAGAGCTCAAAAATATGATTCTCAGCTCTTCAGAGAACACAGGTCTTTTCTTATCATTGCCATCAGATAACAAACACTATCGCATTAAGGTCTTTTTGTCAGTGATAAAGTACAGACACAAACTCCTGGAACCTGGGAACACTCAAGATGTCCTCCATGAACTACCTACCATTAAATACCAACAATCTCATAGAAATGAAGGTGGAAGGTGTGGGGAGATCGTTACCAGGTAATTTTTAAAACAATCCCCAGGTGAAACATGCCATACAAAGTGAGTATTATATAAAGAAGCACACAGGTCTGGCAGAGGGAGTGACATCTCCTCCTTGTCCCCAAATGTATCTCCACCTCCAACACAAACCTATGGGAAACAATTTTTTGGTAGGAAAAGAAAGCAGAAAAAACTCAAGCTAACCATGTACAAACCCTAGGTAGGTGCTTAACTTATCTTCATCTCTGTAACACAAACGAAGGCCAGAGTCCCTCGCAAGACTTTTCCCTGAACACTCATTAGGGATGACTCAGCAGCTTTGCAGCCAGCCCTGACAGGCCATCTCCTCTGCAGGCAGGCCACCTTGAAGGGAATTGGAGCTTGAATCTCTTTTTGAGATTCATTTAAAATAGTTTGAGTTGTGTGAGACCTTTAAAAAAACAAAAAACAAAAACAAAAAAAAAACTTTCTGACTCTTCAATGTTGATATGTCTCTTCAGCACCTGTAGTTGACAACATCAAGGAGAAGCAAGTGCATGTCACCAGACACGAAGGGCTCTCAGATACACCATATGCTGCCAGATAAGCACACAGAGGGAAAAACCCACATTTTGACTAATTTCTTTCAGCTCTGCCTAGCAAGAGGCCCAATATGAAATTTTTGCAGGTTGAACACAAGGCAAAGAAATTTCCTCCTAGATGTTATCAAGGATTCTAACTATCTAAAAGTTATAATACCTGTTATGTTTTAACTTGCTATTCTAGCAGCCATCCCTTAAAACAATGAGGAAGTTATCAAGTAAATACTCTTCCTCACAGTATTTTCTGTTTTGTTTACACTTAGCTTTGCCATTTTCCTGATATAGTCAATTATTTAGTTACTCTTGTTTCTTTCACATAGTATCAAGAGAAAAAAAAGTATTTTCTCTGAAATCAGGACTAGGATTAAAAAAAACCCCCATAAAATCTAGCTGAAGACTTGAATGAGCATATACTTAGAACAACTTTTGAAATTATTAGATTTCATGTAAATAATTTTTACTCCTAGAACAGAAGTTAATGACCAAGCCAAGATCTCAGCTACACTGGTAACAAAAATGTGGACAGACATTTACCAGGGAATTTGAGAGGAGACTACAAAATTCACATCCCAAAAATATGAAAGAGCATCCTGATGCAAAACACACTGGTATTCACATTAAACACAGACACAAAATCACAGTCAACTAATGAATTTTCAACCTAATTAGATTTTCTTAACTAGCTGGAAATACACTTTAGCAACCACTGAAGTTCAGAACAAAACAGAACCTATCAACTGCAGCACAGTAAACTAAAAAGAAAACTCCAAAGGATTTGAGGCATGAAATACACTAATAACCAGGCAACCACCAAACTGACTCTAAGGGCCAAAGAAGATTGAGTGAGAACAGCTACTCAAGGACAAAGATTATGACTGCATTGCTACAGGCTTTGCTCGTAGTGCTGCTTACAAAGGGCAGTGTCAGGCAGCCGTCATACAAAACCTTTCTTCAAGTTGCTTTCAACTTTGCCAGATGAACTACTCAAGCTGAAATTCCCCCTGCTACATATCTGCCTCAGGCTGGATTGTACTTTTTAAAACATCAGCACAATTTCTTTTGAGTGCCCAGTTTGAAGACACCTAGGACAATGTTTTCCAAAGCACTCGACCTCAATTCAATACTCTACAGAAAGCTACTGCAAAGAGCAGAGGACAAGTCTTAGGTACTCACAGCACTTTACCTTTCTAAGGACATAAACTACAGTACACAGGGATCCATAGCTTGGGGACAGGACTACACAGCTCTCCGCTCTTTGACCTGAATGTTGCAATGAGACCTCTGGTCGTTCCAGTCCACCCTCATCAGTAACCCTACCCATATCATTCCCAACAGTTTTCCCTCATGGCCACATACTGAAACCAAACTCCATGTTCCTGTCCCATGCTCCACGGCACAGATTGCTGAACAGAACCTGTAATTCACGATCTGAAAACATTCACAGGAATGAGAAATTAACAGGGATTACTTTGACACACTAAGTGTAGCTCCTGTCTTTGCCTATTCTCCAGGTCTATTCATAATTCAAAACAAGATCTATTACACAACCAGGTAGATTTTGGAGCCTGCCCCCTCCTAGTAATTCTGTTGAGAAGGGGGTATTCCAACACTTTCCTATTTTTTGCCAATCTAAGTATATTAAGATATTCCCAATGATGAAAAAAAATAAGATTGATCATTGAAGCATTATGCCTCATGCAGAGAAAAGTCAACATTAGGGTTTGTTTTTTTTTTTACATTTGAAATGTTTCTTTTTCAAGGTGATGAATAACAAAAAAAAAAAAAAAAGGGAATATACCACGAAGTAGCACAACCAGTTTAGAAAAATTAAGATGAATAAAGTTTCTCAGACAGGAATCAGTCAAAGAGATGGAGACAGATTTCTCCTGGAAATACTAGCTGTGATGTTTCAGCTCATTTTTTGGTAACAGCTTCACCATCTCTTCTGGGGATCTGTGTTCTTTCAGTGTGCTAGTCAGGTTCTGAATCACAAATTCAGTCTGAAGCCCAAGATGACGGACAGCTCATTTTACTTTGGAGATTATGTATAATCGCACAGTCACAGAGAGGGAAACATACAAATTCGGCACAACAGTACCTCTTCCAAAAGGACCTTCCTCAGAATATTTTCATGAAGGAAATGCAAATCCCCTAGATAGTTTCTTTCATGCTTGCACAAAACGAGCTGTATGAATATCATACACATTTGATTATGCACACACGTCAGACAGATACAGTTAGCATAACAAGACTGCTTTGTAAAACTTCTGCAGCTCTGTGCTGATAAATGCTATAGTGGGTACTGCCAAAAACTGTACTGTAGGCTGCCTTAATAATCCAGAGGCCAGTGTAAATTAATAAAGTAGAGAGAAATTATGTTTCTGTTATCCAGAAGAATACCTACCTCATACTTTCTGTAGTTGACCAGCAAGGCAAGAAGGACAACAGCATCGTAGCCATGTTCCCTGCGACTAAGTGGGCTGGAGAGGATCTGGAATAAATAATCACACTATTCTGCTCAGGCCTGCTTCAGGAGGCTTGAAGTGACTCTCAGACAGTCATGAAATGTACACGTAAGAGCAAATTATGTCCTAACTGAAAGAGGTTAGGAGCTGAAGGAGTGTCAGTGCTTCCGAGAAGTTCTGCACACAGAGAGGTGTATTTATCACAGAGAGGATGCACATAGGCTTTCTGGGCATAAAGGGCAAACATATTTCTCAACAGCACTGGACAGTATCTCAGTGCATCACCAACATCACCTGTGCAAGTTTTCTGGGTTTCCCCAAGCCCAGTTCCACTTCTAAAAAGTATAATTTATCAAAGAGCAGAAAAAACCCCAATATATCCAGGCTATCTTTTGAAACAAGTTCCTCCAATATAGGAATTCTCTGTGAAATTAGCCCAGAAATCTGTTCAGCTTCTACCTCTGCAGAAATGTCTCAAGTGAAAATACTTTAAATACTCAGTAGTGACTAAAAACAGCAGACCAGAGTAAGGAGGAGACATGGTTAAAAAAAAAATAATAATTATATATATATATGACTGAGCTATGAATGGAAGCAACACAAAGTGCCAGTCAGCTATGCTGCACTGAAAAAGCTGGAAATCAAATATATCACTGAAAGCTCTCACTATGGAAGAACAGCCCCTGCATTAGAAGGAAGAAGCCTTACCTGTAAAATAGCTTCAAATATGCTGTTAATCATCACGTACTCCAGGATGGTGTTCTGGCTAATGTTATCTGTCACCTGAGCACAAACACAAGTTTTAAGATCTTACCCAAAGCCTCCCATGATGCTGTAGCTGCCTCTGGCACACACTGGGAACAGAAGAGTTCTGCTGCCAGATGGACACATTTATCCAGAATCCCACACTTAGTCAGCAAGTCAAGGTGTGACTAGCAGTAGAGCTAGACATGAAGTAAAAGAAATCTGTCCTTCCTCCCACCCTTCTCTCTGGCAAGAAGCATGACCCACATTCTAAGAGCTCTTCCTTTCCTCTACAGATGGGTATTTTACACAGCTGCACGACAACAGCCATCAGCAGCTGAAGCAGGCTGCTACACAGGATGCAGTGAATGAAAAAACAGTGCACATACACTCCACCGAGCACTTTCCCATTGTGAACAGGGCAGTGAAGACCCCCACACCCAATTATCTCTTATCGCAGCCAAATTAGTTCACAGCTGACCACCTCCAAGAGATGATGAGTGGCCATTTCTTCCAACTTTCTCATTCTTCACATCCTCACCACTCTTGTCTACTCCATATTTCCCGTCTTTCCTCAACCCCTTTCCTCTGCTCCCTTTTCATTTATCTGAGACTGCTAAAATACCTTTTTCCCCTAAAAAAAACCCAAAAAACAACCAAACTTGTGAATCCAATTGACACTTCCTCCTGTGTCTCTTCCCTTTTGCCTCAGTTGGCACCCATCTTATGAGGTGAAAACAGTCTGCTAGTCTGTATTGGCATCACAGTTAAAAGCAACGATGCATATTCTGGGCTGACCCTTAATCTCATTCACAATTTCTTTCCCTTTCTTAAGCTTCAGACAGCAGCATTCTGCTCAAGTTTTGAGATAGTTCCATCCCTCAAGATGTGGCTCATATAAGCCTTTAAGTTATTATACAAATAACATATATTATTTACCGTCACCAAGCAGAGAAGTAGCTTCAGACACAAGCTTTTGAGGCTTTCAGAACCTTCTGCGCAGAGAAGGGAGTCCAAGCTCTCCATCAGATTCTAAAGAAGAACAATCACATTACTTAAAAGTACTATTTAAAATGGTTGTTACAAGAAGCTTTTTGGGAGATTCAAATACAAGAGCACCAATATAAAGCCATGATATGCCAGAATCAGTAACTGAGCCATTACTACAGTTACACAGGCCATATTCACACTACTGGTTCTCAACACTGTTTCGTGTTAACGACATTTTAATGACTACAGGCATAACATCATCATCATTTTCCAAGAGTTTTCTCTAGATGCATGAGAGATTTTTGTATACATGTAACAATACATTTTATTCACAAAGTAATTCTGAGCTTTACAAATACGATCTTCCTTTCTGTTGGCAAGATAGTTATATCATGTCTTGATATTTCCTCCATGTAAATGGAGGAAAGCCAACGTCACTCCAGTCTGCAAAAAGGGCAAGAAGGAGGATCCAGGAAACTACAGGTCAGTCAGCCTCACCTCCATCCCTGGGAAGGTGATGGAACAGCTCATTCTGGAGGCTATCTCTGCACATGTAGAGGAAAAGAAGATTATCAGGAATAGTCAACACGGATTCACTAAGGGGAAATAATGCCTGACCAATCTGATAGCCTTCTATGATGGCATGACTGGCTGGGTGGATGAGTGGAGAGCAGTGGATGGTGTCTACCTTGACTTCAGCAAGGCTTTTGGCACTGTCTCCCACAGCATCCTCATAGGTAAGCTTAGGAAGTGTGGGTTAGACGAGGGGACAGTGAGGTGGGTGAAGAACTGGCTCGATGGCAGAGCTCAGAGGGTTTTAATCAGCAATGCAGAGTCTGGTTGGAGGCCCGTGGTTAGTTGTGCTCCTCACGGGTCAGTACTTGGTCCAGTCCTACTCA
>NW_010318740.1:0-7349 GCF_000700745.2 Antrostomus carolinensis | reverse complement strand
GGGCTCTGCCCCTTACCGCGGCTCCGGATCCGTCAAGGTGTCGTCAGAGGGACCAGGAATCCCTCCTTGCGTGGTACCATCACCACCGTGAACAGGGCACCTCGGCAGTGCCGCGGGGAATGCAATCGCATTAAGAGGGTTTTTCCCCTCATCAAGGCAAAGCTTGAGCTGGGATTTCTGGATCGGTGCTCTCTGGCATTTCAGACGGTATTTTTAAACCTGTTCCAAAGTCAGACAACACTCAAGAGTGGAAATAACACCAAAACTTGCACATACAGATGGCCCTCCGTCACACACACCAGCCCTGCGTGCCCTATACACTGTGGGCAGTCCTGCTGCCCTTTCTTGCTAAATTTTCAAACTCAGTTCAAAACCCCAGTTCAGGGGAAGGACTCACACAGATTTCAGCAGGGTTTGGACCCTAGACTCTTGGAACAAGTTTCAAATTCCATCAGCCTTTTGTTTATCCAAGGAAGATAAACTAAGTGGCCTGCTGAATCCTGCATGGGTTTTCAGACAAGATCTGGAAAACAGCAGGTCTTTGCTCAGAAGGGACATTAAACATCCTGTGACACTTTCCATGAGAACAAAGATAAAGTGAGACCTTTTCTTACCCTTCCCAAACACTGTCGCCAGACAAGGGCTGCCTGGTTCCTGTCTTTGACCAGGGACTGTGCTGCCTTTCAGCGCTGCTATAAAGAGCAAGTGCAAAGCTCCCAAGAGTGCCCAAGCCAGAGGAGAGGGTGTCTGGGAGGTTTCTTTGCTACACTGCTTTTCCAGGGTAAGTTCAAAATACTTCAGCATAAGGAAGTACACACAATTTGGGTGAGCATGGCAGCTTTGGGTGGGCTATTACTTGGAAACTTACTTTCCTTTCCAGGTGACAGAGCTACTCTGTACAGGACAGTGGCATGAGGTATCTAGGACAGACGGGTCTACAAGTGCTTCCCCCTCCTTCTGCACACTGTAGGGTGAAGCTGCAGACTGGGCAGCCCACATCACCTACCTAGCACAGCTTCCCTACCCCTTCCTATGGCATGGTACCTCACAGCAGCTGTAGAGAAAAGGAGCTCGGTTTTCCTCACCAGTTGCATGGGTAAAAAACCCTTGTTATTGAACAAGAAAAAAATGCAGCTCTAACTTTCTTGATGAGATTTCCCCCCCCCCCTCTTTTTTACAGTTCTGTAATATTTTGAAAAGATTTTTAACCTTACCTGGATTAAACCATGCTTCATATTGAAAGATCCTTCTTACCAAAATACACTGCTAACGTAATTGCAAGAGGCTTTATTTGTACTGCGTAACACTGTGAGATAACAGTCAGCCCTGAACAAGATGGCCTTTGCATTAGGCTACCACTCAAGAGACTGGGGATCTCAGCATCGCAGCCAACTTCCTCTGCAAGTCTGGTTGGCAATGTCTCTATGAGAACTGCCCATCAGCCATGGGAACAACAGTGGTTGTCCATGTTGGTCACTGACATTTTAATGTCTGAGTCAACAACAGGTAATGCTTTCCTCTCTGTGGTGTGGAAAGGATATGGTCAGAGCACCCCAGAACCACACCATGTATTGTACGTACCAGGAATTCACAGAGAGGCAGTAACGCTGCTCACACTCTGCTGACCCAGCCATTGGCACTGTAACAACTTTAAAACACACTTTTGTGCTATTTAAATTTTATATAAATTCATTCTCAGCACCAGAGTATCACAAACTAGATACCATCCAAACAATAGGCATGACTTCATTTGGCTCTTCGGAGCCACACTCTAACAGTAACAGAAATACAATGTTTTGGTTTACATTCATGTTTTACACATTCATGACAGGCTTCCTCTTGTCACTGCTAGAAGAGATTTTTCTCATGCAAGTTTCATCTGCTGACACTGGATAAATGATCCATTGCACTGTTCCATCTAGCAGTTTGATAAGTGGTGTAATTCAAGTCACATGTAATAGCCTTAATCCCTCCAGGGTTGCAGGGCTATGCATGTTGCTCCACTAGAACTGCTGTAATCACGATATCAAAGGAGTACATTCCCTCACTTAGAGTGTTTGACCAGGCAGAGACAACACATCCAGGAAAGGAGTTGTTTTGGTTTGGTCCCTATGCAAACAAGAATAATACCTTTACACTCTTTTAACCTGTCCAAGACTATAGAATTTAACAGGTAAGATAAATGCTTTTACAGTTTGGAGGATGGGTAGACGCCATGGTATAGTTGATGAATGGCCTTGCTATGTGTGCATGTTGTTGAACTGAACTTTTATCTGCAATTATCTGTGGTAAACTAAAAACTCCACTACCCTCCTTCCTCTGTCCTCTTCTTCTACCTCCTGATACAGCCAGCCAACAGTACAGAGATGTACAGTAACAGCATGCTCAGAGTAACATTTTCAGACCTGGTCACACAACATTTGATTATACAACCTTTGTCACCCTGTGGTCAAGAAGACACAGCTTCCCTAACATCTCTGGAAATTAAGCCAAAGACATCACAGGCTGGACAAACCATAGTCCCTATGGTTCCCTTAGTTCCCCCTCTGCAGCTACAGTCCAAATCTTACTGACTCCAAGGTGAGAAGGTGAAGTACTCACTGCTTGTGAGTAGAGGCTTCCTTCTGAAGGGGAAGTCACTCTGTTGCTTACTGACACTCAAGAGTTCAGCAGAAGATCAAAAGACTGATGAATTCCTCAAAATATGTGTCTGTAAGTCATGTATGGAACCTTGGTTAGAAAAAAAGAGAGTGTGTAATTGTTATTCCATGGCCTCTTCACTTTTTATATGGGCATTAGCAATTCCCAGAACATAAAACCATCATATGACATCAGACCAAAAGATACATTTAACAGTCTTGTTTCTAATGACCCAGAACCAGATGTAGGTATGTCTTGCAGCCTCTTTTGCCTAAATGAACATATCATCATCCAGAATCTTTGGAAATTTTGGCAGAAATATCCTCTCTTGCTATAAACTAAGTATAGGCAAATCAATACTTAATATTAGTTGAACAAGAGGATGATTAATCTCCTTTTAGTGATTACAAGCTTCCACATTTCCAACCTCTTGCCTTGCTGCTGTTTATCTGAGGTATTCCTTCTGGTCTGTCATTGAAATCCTTGGTCCAAGCACATGCAGTAAGCTTTTTGGACGCATTTTGATGCACGTATTTCACAAAGATCAGCACTCCAGCTAGCCAGAATTTTCCAGTGCAACAATTTCACTTGAAAACACATATTCATCAAAACAAGTGTCCTATGGAAACATGGTTCTAACAAACTTTTGGCTGTACAAAGGCAGGAGATTTAAAAAAAAAAAAAATAAAAAAATTATCCATCGAATGTCTTTCTTTTGGCAGCCTGCTCAGCTTCCTGCTAGCAGACTTCTTTTTGGTGGGAAGAAGGAAATTTCAAAAGGTCTAAATTTTATGTCACATCAGAAGAAAAACTTTATTACATGCTAGAATTTTTCACAGCATGGTAATAATAAATCTGAATTAGTTGTACTTGGAAACAAGCCTTTGCACAGCTATTCCAGTCTCTCTTCCATATCCACTTGACTGTGGACCAGCGACTTGGACCATTTCAATCCATACAGGAATCCAATACCACATATGGCCTGTAATGTTTCTCTGGTCTGGGAGAGTTAACCATTTCCATGGCTCTATAACTTTACACGGCATCAGGTTTTTGTTCTTCCTGCTGGATGATGACTATGGCTTGCTGTCCTCTTCTGTAGAGCTGGTGTGAGCAGCTTATCCTGCTCTTCATCAGCACCCTCACCTGTACCAACTCTTGAGGAAAAGCACAAGCTAAAGAAGGCTGAACAGGGGTTCAAAGCCTGAAGGCAGCACAGGTTGTCTTTACTCTGTTCCCCCAACCAGCACATGATAGCAAGTAAAAGAAGACAGTGAGCCACCACTGATTCTCCACACCTCCACAACACAGAAATCCAGTCACTTGGCAAGAGTTGGCAGTACCTCAGACCAAGCTCCAGCTGACACTTGCTGACTGCTGGGGCCTTCAGGGAGAGTTCCTCTCCTGTCCCAGCATATGCTGTGCCTCTGGACATTTTGTCCCCTTCAGCTCAGCTGTAAGATGCACAGATTAATAGCTAGGGGTACTTTCAATTCAGTTTTTACTACTTAATTGTTATATTTGTTGTGTGGACAAGCTGGGGAGCTTCTTTGCTTTGAACTTTACTATACTCCTTTAAATAAAATATGCCCATTGATAATATCTACAGAAAATATTTACAGAGTTAACAAACACAGAAACTATTGTCATTCCACCCAGAGCAAAAGTTACAAGCATCAAAAATTTCTGTTTTATTTGGAGATGTACCAGATGAGTTCCAGGGGCACTTATGCAACATAGAACCTTACAGTGGATTTTTTTTTTTTTTAACTCTGTGCATGTGCAAGGTGATTTTTTTTTCCCCGTTTGTTTGCTTTTTTTCTCTCTGAGTTAAGCATGAGTGGACAGAGACCTAAACCAGAACCAGCTAAAAGTACATCAGAAACTATCTGCTCTGTGTGGCAAAGTATTTTGATAAATATTAAGACATTGACTCTGCATGGCCTTGCATTTCGGTATCACCCTCATGGCTGCAAAGCTGGACAAACTGCCACCCCTGACACTGAGATGGTTTGGTTCCCTCTGGCCAGGCAGCAGTAGCTGAGCAAGGTGCCTCCTGAGTTCTCAGCGAGGTATTTTTAGCATGGAAATTCAGCAGCCCCTTGAGCTGAGAAGCACATTCGTGAGACAGGCTTCCCCGGGCAGCTGCAGGGCAGGTGGAGGGGCAGAGGGCAGGCTGGCTTGTGGCGGTGCTCACCGCACTGGGCTCGGGACGGGCAGGAGCTGAAATGGGGCTGGCAATGCCATCAGGTGGGAAACACGGCATCAGTGCCCGACCCTCCATGTGGTGGGAGAAGGCTTGAGGCATGGTCCCTCTAAGGGCTAGCAGGTCAGCACAAACCAACACACTTTCTCACCAGGTTTTCCTGCTGCAAAAAACACCCAGATGCTGTATGAGGTCTGGGGACTTGGCCATGGGCCTGCCCAGCAAGAGGCACTGCAACATTTTGTGTGTGTGTGTGTGCACAAGTGTGCTTTCAGGAAGGCCTGGGTAGAGGCATCTTTCACCACTCTGGGTGATGAATACCTCTGCGTACATGTCTGCATACAAGCTCGGAGCCTCATCTTACCTGCTCAAGACATTAAATTTAAAACAGTAAAGACATGGAACAGTATTACCTACCATTTAATTGCTGTAACACCAATGCTGTTAATTTTATGACTGGTGACAGAAACTGTTTTCTTCATTGATAGATTTCTGACTCAAGCCTGAGTACTATTTTACTAATTAAGGTATTTTACTTGTTTATTTTTAAAAGCTGTTCTTTGACGTTTGTGTATTCAGCCTTTTTTTTTTTTCAGCCAGAAGTTTCTATCACTGCATTGCCAGTCATATACCATCCCCTTCCTACCACAGCAGGGTAGGTGGAAATGTCAGAGACTAAAAGGAACTGACTCTGAATTATTTTCTTTCCTCCAACACATCTACAAGGCAAATAGGTTATAAAAGGAAAAGAAAGTTCTTAACTTACTTTTGTGAACAAAGATACTTCAAACGCCAAGCCTAATGATCTCCATATATAGGAAAGACAGACTTCTATGATATCTTCATGCCAGTAGTCAGTGGACTCCACAGAGCGGTATTAGTAACAGCCCTGTTGCTCCTATGCTGGTAAAGGCACTTCTAATTCCAGGGTTGGTATCTGAGAACTTTATAGTAATGTGTATAAAAAGAAACTTAAACAAAACTCCCATACTGCTGTGAAGCAGATGTTCATAGAAACCTGACAGAGAAGATTTTATAACCTTTTCAGGTAAGAGGGCCAGAACAGGGACATAGTTTGTATGGCAGGTTAAAAAATGGCAAGCTCCTAATAGTGGAGAAAAATACCATAAATTAAAAAAAAAAAGAAAAAGAAAAAGAAAAAAAAAAAGAGGTCTTCCTGACAGAAGCTAAGCTGACCTTGATGATTCTTTCCATGAATAAAAGGTGAATTCACTTTCAGGCTTTGGTACCCTCTTTTCTTCTGGCTTTTTTTTTTTTTTTAATGCAATTTCTTATGTGATGAGAGCAAGGAGCAGAGAGGAAGGAAGATTTAGGAAAATTCAGATCCTGAATATTTTCTGTCTCACCTGTAAAAGAACAGCTGTAGCGTGAGGTGGGTTGTGGGTCAGTCTGCAGCCATCATCAGAAAGCAGCTTTAGTTTCCCTTGCACCACTCTTCCTCCTTCAAAGAAGAGGCAAACCAGTGATGTGTAGGGAGCTGCCACACTGCACAGGCAAAGCTGCTGGAGAGGAGACTTCAAACCTCCTGTATTTGAAGAGATAAATTACTTTCTAAGCTAAAAAAATAAATTACTAAAACACTGGGAAATTTGGGAGTGTTTTTGGCTTATCTTGCAAATATTTCTGGATTTTTTGTGCACAGTGCTTTGTAGCCAAGTGCAATATGCTGAATGCTAGCTGGGTAACAGCATGCTCCATGCTTAGGACATAGGAACAGCATGTATTTGTTTACTTATTCAAATAACACTAGGGGCAAGGTTGCTCAAAAAACAAAACAATTCTGCTAAAAGGAATTAAAATTTAAGCACATTCAGCATTTTGTGAATCATTTAGCCAGCCAGCTTTGAAAGTGGAAAATACATTTGTTCGTTTAGGCTTTTTTAATTAATGTATTATTTTACAGTTCATTTTTTTAAAATATAGAGTAAATATAATTTCTCAAATACAAGAGACTATTCTCACTGTTCAAATCAATTCAAATAATAATTTTTTACTTCAGTCTCCAGGTGAAGCCTATGCAACTTTCTCAGAGGAGAAGCTTCTCATAGCTTCAGTCGCCTTGCCCATGTTGTACTACTGTGTTTCACAAAACAGATGTTCACATACCACATTTACTGTGCTGCCTGAGTTGCTCACTGGGCTAAGGGTATGCTGACAACCAGGATGTCGATGGGGAAACACCAGCGGGAGGACAGAGAGGGCAGATTCAGTAGAGTAGATAAAAATACTACTATCTCAAGACAGTGTTGCACCTGCCAGTTGGTAATGATTTACTGATTTACACAACAATACTTTGATTACAGTCTTCCAGCTGATGCAACTGTTATAAAAGCTTGTAGGAAAGAACATTTCAATCAGGATATTTTTCCTATGGGCTCGAGGCACTAACTTTCTCATCCTTATTGGCACTCACATCCCCACTTCCACCTGGCCTAGCATTAGGAACTCAACTCACCTGGGTCGGGGCAACCCCAGGCACAAA
>NW_010318739.1:0-3543 GCF_000700745.2 Antrostomus carolinensis | reverse complement strand
TTCCCCATCAACCCTTCCTTGTTGGTGAGACCAAGGTCCATCATGGCACCCCTTCTTGTCAGTTCCTTGACCACCTGGAGAAGGAAGTTGTCTTCCACACATTCCAGGAACCGCCTGGATTGTTTGTGCCCTGCTGTGTTGTCCCTCCAACAGATATCAGGGTCGTTGAAGTCCCCCATGAGGACCAGGGCTTGTGAATGTGAGGCTGCTCCTATCTGCCTATAGAGGGCCTCATCTGCTGGGTCTCCCTGGTCTAGTGGCCTGTAGCAGACCCCCACAGTAACATCCCCTTTCCCTGCCTTCCCTTTAATCCTAACCCATAGACTCTCAGTTAGCTCCTTATCTGTCTCCAGGTTGAGCTCCATACACTCCAGCTGGTTGCCGACATAGAGGGCTACACCCTCTCCTCGTCTCTCCTGTCTGTCCTTCCTGAAGAACCTGGATCCTTCCATTCCAACACCCCAGTCATGGGAGCCATCCCACCATGTCTCTGTGATGCCCATCAGGTTGTACCCCTGCAGGCACACATACATTTCCAACTCTTCTTGTTTATTGCCCATGCTACGTGCACTGGCATAGAGGCATTTAAGTTGGGCACCCAGTGAAGTTGACTTTGACTTGCTGGCCGAAGCAATTCTGTCAACTGTATGCAAGTCAATGTATGCAAGTCTTGCATACATTCTAGCTTTCATCAGTCCATGGTACATACAACCTAACTAGAAATTTTAACTTTGTTTTTAATAGCTTTTGATACACTTTTTGTTCATTAATTTGGCTAATTGCTTTTTTAACACATCTCAATTGTTAGCATGCACAACATTCTGAGCAGTTAAGTGTTATGATTTAGTTATACGTTACATGAAAACTTATTTTCTTCTGTTTGCTTTAAACTAGTATCCAATTATTTGATTTTATGACCCTTAATTCATACATTGTGGAAAAAAGTGAATTGTGGAAAAGAGCAAAGTGTTTCTGTTTTTCTCTATTTTCATTATTATGATATAAAGTTATATTGTATCTTCCTCGTAGTTTTCACATTTTTAAGCTCCTAGTTGATTTGCTTTGTCCTTGTACAGAAGCTTAAAACCTTTTCTTACCTTTGTTATTTTTCTTCATATCTTTCCCCATTGTACTCTGCCAATTATCATAATCAGAAGGTCAAAAATGTTCAAGTTCAAAATATTCATGCAGTAGTCAACTGATGTTTTCTGCTTCTTTTTTTCATCTCCCCTCCTAATAATTCTGAATGCTTTTTCCATCAGTGCTGAACACTGAATTTTTGAAGGACCTATTCACCGTAACTGTCTTGAGTGATATTTAATTTAGACTTCACTTTTGTCTGTATAGTTATGTTTGTTTTACTCTATGTGTTACTTCACATTGGATTTCATTCAGTCAGCTAGTATTTGAGTTTTGTGAGATTCTCATGCAGCTCTTTTGAGTTAAATTTAAGTTTTGTGTAACTTTTAATATCAACAGACCTTGTTATTTTACTGCTCTCTGTTCAATACATCAGATGCAAGTGCAGTACAAGTGCTCACATAGACCTCTGAACAACACTTCCTTTCTCTGACCATGAGATGAACTTTAGTAGTACTTATGTAGCTAATTACATAGAACTTAACTAGTAAATTATGTATATATTTGAAATTTCCATGGTTTAATAAAGCTAATTAAAAAATCTTGACTAGCAGTTAATATTGGTGATTTATTGCTACTCATTCTTTCAAGTTTCTTTTAACCCCTGTTTTATACTTGGAAACAATTTCTCAAACTTGTTTCTTCACAAAGAACCAGCATAAGAATTTCCTAAGTCTCCCTGTAATGAATACAAGAATGTTCATCATAAAGAGCTGATGGTAAAGATGCAGAATGACTGATCCGTGGAAGAATTTTGTGAGATGTGAGAAAATGACGCATTATATGTATTGTTAGATAGTGCAAAAGAATCTAATATACTTTTAAAATATTTTTTCAAAAGTTGTCTTTTTTTTCCCCAATTCTATCTCTTCTGATTGAGACATGTTTACCACTGGTTTAAATAAGGGTAATATGGATGTAAGGAATGATACTGTAGCTACTTCCCTTGCCTATAGGAGTAAATTCTGTTATAATTAGAGACAAATGTGTAGTACTTTTAATTTATTTTCCCCTGACATTTAATAATTCATTTCTCATTGTCTCTTTGGTCTTTAACCTCTGAGACTCTGCACTAACTTTAGCTAGGAGGCTTTAATTCAGAACTGAATTTATGTTAGTTTGGAACAGGAATGCTTTGCACTAAAGATCAGAGTCTTGAGGCAATTTCCAAAAGGTAAATACTACCTAATATGATGACAGTGTTAAATATACAGATCTTTCTTCTCTATAATCTCAGAACACTAATGTATTTTCATATGGACAAGTAAATGATTTTCAGCCATTAGTGACCTGGACTGAATTTGAACTTTGACCTATATTTGTACTTTGGATTCTTAATCATAACTGTAAAGCCCCTCAGAAAAAGTCCTTCTTCCCTTCATTTTCCCATTTATTTTTGTCAAAGAGGAGTTTGGTCTGATATTCTGTTACCCTTTACTATGGTTACAATTTAATAGATCTAAGTCACAGTATTGTATGAGATATAATTTTGAAATTATTTCTTCTTATCTTCTATAAGGATAGGCTACATTAGGAATTTAATAATAATAGGGTCTATTGGGAGTTCTATTTGATTAATGACTGATGATTGGGCTGAATAATACTAAGCACTCACGTAGCACTTCACATGTTCAAAGCACTGCACAAACATATCTAAATAAAACAAATGCGGCTCATTACAGAATCTGCTCACATGTATTCTGATGAGACAAACAAGCGTGCAAAAATGCATGACAAATTACCTAAATATTTCTTCTTTTCAAAAGAGAATTATGTTTAAAATGTGGTTCATAATTTTCCAGTATTTTGTACTAGAATTTTTGTTTCTTTTTCATTAGTAGAGTGAGCAGACATCATTTAAGGTGTCTCTTCAGGGTGAGTGAATGTGTATTGTAGAAAAATAACTTTGGAGTTTATGACAAATACTCTGCATGGCATTATTATTATTATTATATGAATTAACACAGGAAACTTCAGCTTTAGCATTTAGCAGCATGTGGTAAAGAATTTTAATTTCCTTATTTTAAAGGTTAAGTGTTCCTTCAAGCTCACTTGTTACCATTCCCAAACAAAATAAATAGGGAACTTCCTCTAAGAAAGCTACTAGTTCCTTCTAGAAATATTGTAATAGAAAATCTGTTTTTTTCATAATCTTATCCCTAAGTGAGCAGTCAATAATGCATTTAAACAACTTTTTTAGTAACATGGAGACTTTTCAATTCTAAGCATTATTTTTTTTTCAGTTGGAAGAAATATTTGAGTAAGCCCTGGGCAAATCTGAATATGTTAACATAAGTCTTTGACCAAGGTGTGCATGAGGATTGCTGAGGCATTTTTTACACCTGAAATATGTATTAAAGTTCCACACTAACCAGCTTACCGAGGCTGATATAACCATATTTC
>NW_010318738.1:18864-19123 GCF_000700745.2 Antrostomus carolinensis | reverse complement strand
AGAACAAGGTGGGTACCAAGGTGTCTGCCAGCAGTTCCCTTGGAGTCTTCAGTGCAAGCTGAAGCTAGGAAGTACAGAAAGAAATAAGTAAGTTTAAGCTGATTCATATTTAAAACCCATCAGTTTGCTTCATAGCATTATTTTCACCATCATGGCTTCTTAAGCAGCATTTAGAATCATAGAATCACAGAATGGTTTGGGTTGGAAGGGACCTTAAAGCTCATCCAGTCCCAACCCCCCTGCCAGCAGCAGGGACACC
>NW_010318738.1:16739-18735 GCF_000700745.2 Antrostomus carolinensis | reverse complement strand
TCTTTCAGCTTAAACCCATTTCCCCTTGTCTTGTCATTAACTGCCCTTATGAAAAGTCCCTCCCCAGCCTTCCTGGAGCCCCTTCAGGTACCGGGAGGCCGCTAGAAGGTCTCCCTGGAGCCTTCTCTTCTCCAGGCTGAACAGCCCCAACTCTCTCAGCCTGTCCTCACAGCAGAGCTGCTCCAGCCCTCACATCATCCTCGTGGCCTCCTCTGGACTTGTTCCAACTGGTCCCTGTCTTTCTTGTGCTGGGGGCTCCAGAACTGGACACAGCACTGCAGGTGGGGCTTTACAAGAGCGGAGCAGAGGGGCAGAATCCCCTCCCTCCACCTGCTGCCCACGCTGCTCTGGGTGCAGCCCAGGACACGGTTATTGGCCTCTGGGCTGCAAGTGCACATTGTCTGCTCGTGTTCAGCTTCTCATTCACCACCACACCTTCAGTCCTTCAAGTCCTTCTCTTCAGAACCTGTTCTCTTAGCCCACAGCTTCACGTTGGAAACACCATTTCCCAAGTCACTTCCAATGTGTGTGTAGATTTATAGCCTGTGCTGCAGAGGAAGTGATTTTTGCTGCCCCTGCTTTGCTTCTTAAAGCTCAAGTGGACCCTCAAAATATTTCATGTGCTGCCCTGGCTAAAGCAATAGCACTACTGTTGCCATCCTAATATTTTCGAGAGCTGCAACAGTGTTGTTTTTACTGTAGTGACATTCATTTCCCACAGAAATTCTGCACATAAATGTATAATAAATTGTTTAGTGATATTAGGGCAGTAACTTTTTTTTTTCCCCTGAACAAACCACCCAAATGACTGAACCAGTGTAGTTAATTAGAATCGATCTCACTTTTTAGCACCAGGAAGTGCATAATGGAAGATAAGATTGATTGTAACGTTGGATCACTTCATTTAAAGGCTGCTAATAGACTAAAATGACAGAACCAATCTCAAATTATAATTTCAGAATCAATATAATTTTTATAACATTGTCAAATCTAAAAAATTAATCTAAATTTATGCTGTGAAACTAGCAAATCCTTCCTAGCTATTATAATGAAATGAACCAACCTTTTATTATATTACTTCTTTAAACAGAAAAAAAAAGGGTTTCTTTATTGGCATGGCACTGCAGCAGGCTAGATAACCAGGCTTGCAGTTCGGGAGGTATCTGCTCAATTCCTGCTTAGGGCAAGAGTAGAAATGGATTTTAACCTTCCCTCTTTCCATCACGGACCCATTTTTCCATGTTATTAAACCACTAAAAAAAAAAAAAAAAAAAAAAGTAAAGTGAGAGCAGGTTTTATTTCAGAAGAAGAGATCAGAAATGGAAGGAGAGTAGCACTTCAAGAGGGAATTCAAGTTTGCTACCAAAGCTGTAGTAGAAGCGTGTGCTTAGTTAGTTCACCCTTGCTATCCCTATGCCCTCAGAATCACCTTCTCCAGAAGAAAGAAGGGACAGTGGTGACAGCTTAAAGACAAATATTTTCCTTTCCTTACAAATTTATTCTGAGAGTGGGCCTGACAAAAAAAAAAACACATTACAATTTTGATAATACCAAGGATTTGGGGGATTTTTGTGTTTTCTGCCCGTGCAGAAGACAAAAAAAACCCACCCCTGCTAGCATGGCTGAAGAGCTCACCCAGGACTGTGAATCGTGTCTCTTTCACCTGACCTCCTCGGCAGCAGCAGATCTCTCAGGAGCTTTAACAGCCACATGATAAAGCAGCCCTGGCCACCACAGATCAGGACTGTTTGCACCCTTGAGTCCATCCTGGAGGTCCTCATGACCCTCCTATGGAGAGCTGGAATTACTGCTTGGGAAGATCAGAGCTACTGCTCTCCAATAACCTGTAAGTAATGAGTCAAACCACCCTCGGGGTATTGCCTCACTGTGAATTATCTCTGTGGGCTTTCTTTCCTGTGAGGGTGCTGGAGCCCTGGGACAGGCTGCCCAGAGAGGGTGTGGAGTCTCCATCTCTGGAGATGTTCAAACCCACCTG
>NW_010318738.1:14632-16689 GCF_000700745.2 Antrostomus carolinensis | reverse complement strand
GGAACCGGGTTTGGCGGGGGGGTTGGACTGGATGATCTCCTGAGGTCCCTTCCAACCCCACCAGTCTGTGATTGTGTGTGATTTTTGTGACATGTTGGTGTGGTTGGCAATAGCCTTATCTTCAACTCTTTGCACTGCGCTGCCTTAAGGTGAGGCTATATATCAAGGTAAGGATACATATCAATTTAAAATAATTCAATAATTAATTGATTTAATAATTAATTCCATTTAATTCATTGCAAATCATCTAAGTAGACAAAACAACCACACCTTACAACCACAGTCAGTGTTTCCTCCTGAAAGCACAAATACCGTTGACCTGTTCCTGGCGCTGGTTGTTGTCACTCAAGATTGCACAGTGGCGAGGGCCATGGTCTTGCTGAAGTTAGGGGAGCCTTGGTGTAGGTGTTAATGAGGTCAAAACTGTAACTCAACATCCCTGCCTTTGGTAGAGGGAATTAAGATGCATCTAGAGAAGTTGGTTGGAAGGCCACCATCCCTACTTCTCCAAAGAAATTGCAGAAGCCTTTTTCTGCAAAAGAGGACTGAGCCTGGGAAAGTAGGGCAGGGCATCCTTGCAGACAAGGCGATTCCCTTGCTTCCTCACACAGAAGCAGAGGCAAAGCCCATCCTGAATTCCTTTTGCAGCCATGGGAGGCCAGGCCGAGTGTGTCTGAGTGGGACCTGCACACAGGAGCTGACCCTGGGACATCAGTAATTATAGCAGGAAAGAGCGAGAGAACACATGGACGGAGACCCCCGAAGAGCACTTTGGAGAGCTTTGTGTTTCTTGAAGGTTTAATGTATTATAATCTGATTCAGCACAAGGCAGTCTGGGAATAAAGGAGAAATGCAGAAAGACTGATGATTTGAAGTGCAGGGGGAAGTGGAAAGAAAACAGCACTTTAAAGTGCATTTTTTTCCCCTTTTATGCAAGATCTGACGGGCCTGGCAGAGAGAGCAAAAAGCTTCTGTGAGTTAACACAAAAGTGAGACAGTACTTCAAAGAGGCTTTATTTGCTCCTTAGAGTCTTCTTTTGATTTTTAATATCTCTGAGATTTGTCAGGGAAGAAAACAGACAAAGACATTAGATGGCGGGTCTTGAGCAAAGCTCAGGGACTTCAGACTTCCAGAAAATGAAAGAAATTACAGCCTGAAAAAATTAATGACCTTACCCTGAGCGCTGCCCAACGTCAACCAGAAGCAGGCTGGTCCCATCTGCTGTGGAAGTCCCTTGCATTGCCTGGAGGAGTGCTTTAGGCTGATCCAGTGTACTCCCAAATTTCCAGTAGAACTGTTTCAGCTGGTTTGAGAAGGAAGGATGTTGAGGCAAAATCCTGTCTCCACCGGGTGTTAATGAAGGATGTGCTTTTGGTTCAGTAGGCTGAAAAGTCCTGAAGCCACTTCAGCTCAGGAGCCAAGAAGCTAAGCTTAGTTTTTCACTCAGGGTCAACTTGATTTGATTATTTGACTCTGTTTTAACTACACAAAACAAATAATTTCAGCTTCATTGAGTATCTGTCTGCTTCAGTTTCACGCATTTGTGACACTTACCCACCTTCTGCTGGTTTCAACCAGAAGAAAAGAACATTAACAGCAAAGATGATATAAAAAATGGAGCCTGAGGTAAATTTTGCCAAAAGCCGATGTGGTGGTTTGACCCACAGTGGGACCATGAGGTCCTGCACTCACTCCCCCCACCCAGTGAGATGGGATGGGAGACACAACAAAGGGGACACGGGATTAGGAATGAAGGACAGGGACGGGTCACTCACCAGTGATGGGCACGGGCAAAACAGACTCAACTTGGGGAAGAAAAATCAAGTTAATTCGTTGCAAATCATCTGAGAAGACAAAACAACCACATCTGACAACACCTTCCCCCACTCCTCCCTTCTTCCCGAGCTCCAATCACCTTGTTCCCCATTTCTGTACCTCCCGCCCTCAGTGGCACAGGGGACAGGGAATGGGGGTTCAGTCAGGTCACCTCTGCTGCTCTTCCCAGCATGAAAGTCCAGGAACAAGATGTTCCAAAGCAGCTTCCCATGGAGTCATG
>NW_010318738.1:7900-14148 GCF_000700745.2 Antrostomus carolinensis | reverse complement strand
TTTCTCTGGTGCTCACTGGCCCAGCCTGGGCTGGGGGGTCTCTGCCTTGGAGCCAGGGGAGCTTTTTGCTCTCACAAGGTGGCCCCTTCCCCCACTACCAAAAAAAAAGCACCCCCCCCCTCTCCCTTAGAACCCAACACAGCCAATTAGAGATTTGAAAAATTAGGTAGACATTCAGGCCAATTTGAAGCTTATCAAATTGAGCTTCTGATGGTTCCAAAAGAGCATAGAGACTGAACAGGTTCTGAAACAGCCAGCAGCTGTAGCCAAGAGACGTACAACTAGCTGAGATGAGAGAGCCTCAAGTTCTGCAAGAAGCCTGCTGAAGACAGTGGCTGCAACGGGACATAAGAAAAACATACCTTTGTGAAGTGGGTGTCTGACCATGGACAAAGCTGGAGGTCCTGGGCAGCACCACAAGCGTCACTTGAAAGCAGCCAGTGACCACTGCAGAGCATTTAAAAGATAAGACATCTATTTTCTGAACCATGTAGTGTTTTCCAGTGGTAGCTTCATGAAGAATGGGCTGCACCACTCCAGCCTAGGGACTGCAAAAATGTTGGTTGTGGCCTTGATTTGAGTCAAGCATGGGAAAACTTGGGTTTTCATGATCGTGTGTGGAATTCATTTGTGATAAAACATGAAAGCAGCTGGTATTTCTAGGTTAAAAGTCACTAGAGCAAGTTGTGAATTTGCCTGTCTTTATTGCCCAATTTAGGATAAGGAAGTGACTGCCATAAAAGGAATGCACAGGGAATATGTTGGGAGGGTTCGCTATTTTTAAGCCATTGGTTTCTGCTGAGTGTGAGTCCTATGGACATCACTTAATCCACAAGATTGCCACCATCCTTCCCAGTGAGGACTCCCACACATATCCTGTGTTTCACATTTCTGCAAGAACATCTGGTTGTGGCTCTTCCAGTGGATTTTGAAAATAAGAAAGTCACTCATGATGGGACTTTCCTTCATCACCCAAAACCTAGAATTGCCTGTTCCAGGGGAAGATTGAGTGGCTTTGACCATCCAGAGCACTTCTATCTACTAGAACTTACATGTCTAAAGGTGTAAACTGAGGCAAGGATAAGGGAGAAGTGGCCCTTTGTTAATAAATGAAAGAAAAGTGAGGACTTTTGAGACATCATCATAACTATGCTGTCTTTTCCAGCAGATCCATCAAGAGGGAGGAAACCTGAAAGGTTATGGGCTGCTCCAGCCCATCTATCCTGTTAATAGCATAGAAATCCTGCTCAGATTCAGACTTCTGCTCATGCCCCTGCTAGCTCACTGACAAATGTGTGCGTTAGGAATATCAAGAAATGAAGCCAAAGTTTGAATGCTTTGTTATTTTCTTTTTCCCTGAAGAAATATCTGTGTTTGCCTTTGAAACATGAGTGTATATGCATGGGAAGGAGAAAGCAGGTTTATCAAACAGTTCTTAGAAGACATCAGCAGACCTCCTCCTTCTTCATGCCACTCCATCAGCTGTAGCTGGGAAGATCATCCAGGGTTGAAAAGCATCATAGTCCCAAAGTTGTTACTGAGTATGGTTGAAGTAACCATCACTTCTCTGTTGCACCTGTGGAAGAAAAGGGTTCATTGTCTAGACCACCCACTTCAGAGAAAAAAAAGCCACACTTCATGTGCCTCTGGCATTCAGCAAGAAGCCTGTAAGCACTTGTCCCTCCAGTCTGACTGCTGGGCTGAACAACACTGGCCCCAGCCCACCCATCTAAATCAGGAGTTCTCAACATCTGCTTTACAGTTGTCCTCTGCTGCAAGAGAAGTTGCTTCAGGATGCTCTGAAGCTCCTAAGAAATCAAGTGTTCATAGCCAGGAGTTTTCTCTTACAAAACATCTAATATTTTTTGGGAAAAAAAAAAACAACTAGATTTTTAAAATCCAAAATCTCCTGTAGGTTCTATTTTAAACATGGATAGAAGGTCTCAGCCAAACTAGAAAGAGAACTTCTTTCACCCTGAATAATACCTTGAGGTGTTCCCTCAATGCAGTGACTTGAATCTCGTTCTTGTATGTTGGAAATGAGTGTCTGAAGCACCGAGTGGCTGGTTATTTTCAAACAGATATTTCGCCTCCTCTTCTGTGCATCTCTGATAACAGTCCTCCAGCACATTTCTGACTATTTTGAAATGGCAGGAGAGTCTCTAGTTGTCACAAATGCAAGTTTTTCAACCCACGAGGTGTGGGTTGATTCTGCTGTGGATGAAGGACCCCATCTTTTTTTTTTTTCCTGTGTTTTTTGTTTGTTTGTGTGTTTTTAAGCTATCTCAAGGTTTGTTGGGATGGCTAAACTGTTCTCCCACAGCTCTTTGTTTTGATAGTTTGAAATCTATTTGTAACCTTCAAAGTGATAACCTTTTTCCTGAGGGCTCTCACTAACCATGAGAACACAACAGGAACAAGCGGCTGAGCATGATCATAGAATCATAGAATGGTTTGGATTGGAAGGGACCTTAAAGCTCACCCAGTTCCAACCCCCCTGCCATCAGCAGGGACACCTTCCACTAGACCAGCTTGCTCAAAGCCTCATCCAACCTGGCCTTCAACACTTCCAGGGAGGAGGCATCTACAACTTCCTTGGGCAACCTGGGCCAGTGTCTCACCACCTTCACAGTGAAGAATTTCTTCCTAATATCTCATCTAAACCTCCCCTCTTTCAGCTTAAACCCATTTCCCCTTGTTCTGTCATTAACTGCCCTTATGAAAAGTCCTTCCCCAGCTTTCTTGTAGCCCCTTCAGGTACTGGGAGGCCACTAGAAGGTCTCCCCGGAGCCTTCTCTTCTCCAGGCTGAACAGCCCCAACTCTCTCAGCCTGTCCTCATAGGAGAGCTGCTCCAGCCCTCGCATCATCCTGGTGGCCCTTGATAGCCAGGTGTATTCAATTCAGAAGTGAGACATACATTTTAAATAGTGCCAGTGACTAGCAGAGACCTTCTCAGGTAGGGATGAGTTTCCTAAATCTTGCTACTGTCTGTCCCAGGCTCAGGAGGAGCAGGCAGGTGTACTTTAATCAATCTGATATGAGCAGAATAATGCAAAAAAATGCTCTGCATCGAGTTGGTTGGACACCATGGTCTTAAAGGTCTTTTCCAACCAAAATGATTCTATGATTCTACAATTCTATGAGTCTAGGTCTGTCCTGCTTCAGGGGCATCGGCTGGACTGTGTGCTTGCTTACAGCTGTGCACCACAGGACTTGATGATCAAACACTCACCTTAAAATCCATGCAATGGTACAAGTACATGGGTCATGCTGCCCAGGTAGGTGTTGAACTAATTTTTTTTCCTCCCCATGCTTTTTCCTCTGTGTACTACCACAGAGTACTTCTTATCTGGATGATAAGGAAACACGAGTAGGACATAAACGCAGAAGGAAATTCTTGGGTTATTAAGATGATAGCTTTTTCCTAATGTCCCATTCATAAATGTGGCAAGGAAAGAGTTAACCTCTCCTGAAAATACCTGCCAAGGATAGGTACTTGTGGAACCAAACCCATGTTTAAGAAGGCGGGGGTAATTAGGGTAGTTGTTTTTTAATTATGACTGCAGACAGTCCTTGCCAGGCCCCCCAGCCATACCCAGGTTGGTATGGTCACCAGCATATGCTGAGTCAGCAAACCCTGCATGCTGGCCTTTGCTGGGGGCTCCTGATGGACTTTGCTGGATATGCTGAACTTCTCCCTGATGCCAGGATGCTTACAAGAGGAAATCAATCTACAGCTTTAATCAAGCTCGCAGGAACTCACCTTCCAGATTTTGTGAGTGGAGGTGTTTGTTACCTCCTGTCCTCTGGCATGGCAGCCGTTTAATGAAAGGCTGCATATTTTTCTGTTAGCAGCTCAACCGCTTAATTTTCAAGTTCCTTCAGAGCTCTCAGATGTATACCATCTGGTCATGGTGACTTGTTGCTCTTTAATTTGTGAATTTGTTCCAGCACTTCCAGTTTTGACACCTCAATCTCTGACAGAGTCTCATCTTCATTACTTGAAAAAGAATAGCTCAGAGGGCTCTTTCTCTCTCTTGCATGCATCTTCTTGTAGCTTCCATTTCATTAATACAATTTTAACTTAAAGCAGAATTTATAGCTGCTCCCAAATATGCCAGCTCCACCTCCTACCCTTCCTGTAGTATTTTATTGTGCTACGTTTTTATTAAATGAAAACACATCTGAAAACTACATGGAACCTGTGCAGACAGGCAACCTGTGCCTTTTCTATTGTAGAAAAAGATCTCCACGCTCAAAGTTCAAAGAAACCTCCACCAAAAGTGATATATTATTAGTTCTTTGAAAACGGGGAATTGAAAAGACTCTTTAAATACATCTAGAATGCCTCTTCATGGCTCAATGTTGTTTATTTAGGTATCATAAATAATATCTATTATTTATGCTCCATTTGCATTTAAGGTTCTCAGGGAAGTGGAGTCCCCATTGTAAAATGCACTCTACAAGCACATGGTTAGAGGCAATTCCTCTTTTGAGGAATTTACAAATGGAGAAGACAAATGGCTAGGAGCAGACAACGTGTAAAGAAGTTGTCAAAGACAAATGTCTTTATAGTTACATTTTTAATGGATTTTTTTTCCTTATATACACAATGTCCTCCACCACTCCCGCAGTGTTTCTCCAGACATCTACCCCCACCTCACCAGAATGTCCTAAATATGTTTTATTTCCATCCTTTCCCCACTGCACAGAAATGTGACAACAAAACCCTTGGCAGTGTAGCATGCCTGCCCATTCCAGTCTTTTTTTTCCCCCCCCTCTTCCTGGGATTCTGAAATGGTTTTTCCAGAGGTATCTTTGCTCATGGAGTTTGGAGCAGGAGGCTCACCTGGCTTGCTCCCTTCTTTCTCACAGGTGGCATCATGATGGCATTGCTCAAGGAGCGGAAGCCACTGCTGAAAATCATCCTGTGCTTTCAGACGGTGGAGATGGAGAAGGGAGGGCTGTTCCTCTCTCCATACTTTCCAATGGCAGGAAACTTTTGTGCAATGACCTTCCCAAAACCTTGGGAATGGGCTGGCTGGAAGGAGCCATTCCAGATGGACATGGAAAGAGCAGAAACTTGTATCTGCTCTTCCACTTTATTAAATCTAGGAAATGATAGAAGCATGCTCCCCTCCTGACAAAGTCTGAGGGTCTCTAGTGACATTTATGTCACTGGAAAGGCATATAATATGTACACTGTGGTTTAATTTTATCTTAATGAAACAATATACATATAAAACTATCCATTAAATATAAAAGAGTGAAGTAATTTGCAAATTTTCCTACGGCATAATAAATTAAGCATGGAGAGCACTAAGGAATGCAATTTGCAGTCATTTATAATGCAGTGTTTTATGTTAATAATTCAAAATCACATGCTATTTGGAGACACTTCTAATTAATGTATTTATGAAATTGTGAACTGTGACTGTTTTGGTTCCATTTAGCTAAACATTTCAACAGAACGTGCTTGCTGGTGTTTTTGTGTTTGCTTAATGGCACCAGCGACCCTCAAACATACAACTGGCAAAAATTGGGGGTGATCTCTGCTGCAGCTTTTTTTTATGGGTGTGTGGTTTCATCTGTGTCCTGTGTACACACAGGGGATTGCACCCCTGATCTCACCCAGGAGAAGAAAGTTCTGCAATCATCTGAGGAGGAAATCAGGAAAGTTTTAAAGATGAATAATTAATGGCAAGAAAAGTTCAGTACCTTCCTAAAGAATTGTTAAAATATTCAGTTCTTTTCACATAGGAGATCAGTATACACTGACATTTCTCCTGACTGGTTAATTATGACTGATACAGCTTGTAAATTTGTATTCCTATTTTTTTATTGTGATATTATTCAGCTTTTTCATCAGACTAAGTATTTGTCATGCTGCTGCTTTATCAGAACACTATGAAGAATGTCATGATTCCCCAGAAAGTTATTCTCCTGAGAGGAGACTTGCAGGGATTTTAAGGTATTTTGAAATTTCAGATACATTTTAAGAAAAAAAACCCCAACCCATACATAGCAGAATTTGTAGTGAATTATTACCCATCAAGGCCCTGATTCTGAAAGTGGCTTGAAATGACTACTCCATTCTAGCTCTGCACCAGAAGGTGAAGGGAAAGGTCTTGAAATAATTTTCTATGAACGATGTTTCACACAGGAAAGCAAAAAAACCTCCCCAAAAGTCCAAGGCACTAGACGTGGCCCCTTCCACCTTCCCTAACAGTTCTGAGAATTCAGCAGG
>NW_010318738.1:322-7885 GCF_000700745.2 Antrostomus carolinensis | reverse complement strand
AGGATACTAAATCAAAATCATCATGTCTCTTGGTAATTTCAGAGCTCAGTTGCAGGTCAGTAACTCCATGTCAAATGTTTTCTTTCACCACCGTGCTTTCCCTATGGTTGTTGTACTTTTTCTTTCTTAGTTGCTTGATTTTTTTCTTCTTTTTCTTTTTTTTTTTTAATTATATATTTTTTTTTTAATGCTTGGGACAATTTGTATATGAGGGGGAAAATATTTTAAAAGTTCTCATGGCCTTTCCAAGCTGTGGTCTTGGAAATCGACCAATGTAATCATTAGACTGAGAATTAAAGCTGGATTTTGACCACTTTGTGTGATTTATATTTTAAACAAGGTAGGAACTGTTACGATTTAGGAAGCAATATGAGTGTCAAGAACCTAGCTCCCTACTGCTGACCATCATCCCAGTTGCTCTATAGAGTCTTTTTATTTCCTTGGTATCAAATAACAAATATTGGCAACACATTAGATGCAGCTGAATGATTATCTTTAATAAACTACTTCTTCCTAAAAGGAAAAACATGACCATATTTTCTGTATTTCTTCAGTTTTGTCCTGTATGAATGCATTCAGAAAAAAATCTCCTGTATTTATATGTTTGTCTGCTTCTGTTTCTAGTCCCAGAATGAATTGGAATTGCCAGAAACTGGTGAACAAAAAGATTCAGATTTGGGTCATATTTTAGGTGAGTTGCTCTATTTGAATGTCCTTTCTTGCTGGATTTTTAATTTGAATTAGTCTTTCACTAAATGAGATGGATTTGGGGGAGATTCCTTAAACTAGGCTCAAATTTTGGGGGGGGAAATTTTATCCAAGCTATGCTTTTTAAGAATATATCTTGTTTTAAGGTTTGGTGGGGTTTTTTAATAGCTGTCACAGGGACCTAAGGTGTTAGAAATGTCTGTGGTGTATCAGTACAGGACAGAAGGTCATGCAGTGTGAGGGGACATATGGAATAGATGTTCTGTGGACTTTGATAACTAATCAATTATTATCTGTTTGCCAGCAACCATGGTGGTCTGGATGCAACGATCCAGCTTTATTTTGAGATGTATACTCCCAGGTTTATGTCCAAATCTGAGTTTTATGTTTTATGCCCATCTCTAAAATTAATTTACAGAAGGGAAAGTGCCTTTGGTTGGGTTTTTTTGTTTGTTTTTGGTTTGTTTTGTTTTTTTTTTCCCCTTTCCAATTTGAACAGAACATTTTCACTTTATTGGGAGGCATGGTGGCTACTTACAGCTTTTGTTTCAGCCCTTTGGTATTTCAGCATTTAAGCAATTATGGAAGGCTTGTTTTAAAAAATCTACAGCTGCCTGTGGTTAAATTCTCTTCATTAAAGGTACTGTAAAGCAACAAAAGCTCAAAACACAGATTCTAACTGCTCTGCTCAAAGCAATATTGCCATTTTTTGATGGTAAGTTTGTCTGAAAATTATGGTTTTCTTTTTTATACTGGCATAAATCATGAGTAACCATAACAAAATCGGTGCAGTAACAATTGCTGGGTGTGATTAGACACCTCTGCCTTTTGCAGTTTGTAAATAATATAATGATGCTTTGTCTCACATCTGACTATCAGAGCGTTTGAATCCTTGGTGTGCCTGAATGTAGGTACTTCTGCACTTATCAAACAAGAGTTTCATTAACCACCACGTTTCTAAAAGAATAACAAACCCCAAGCCCATTGAACAAGGATCTCTTAACGGAACTCCACCACCTTGCATGTGAAGATTATCTTTCAAGCAAGTGTTAGGGACCTACAATGAGGATGTAACTAGTAAAATGTACCAGTTGATCTGAAAATTCAGCAATGGAGCTGCCATTCCTTGGCGTTCTAATTATCTCAGGGAATTTTTATTTGGTGGTTTATGTAGAATCAGAGTTACTTACGTAGAAACAGTGTTCTCTTTCTGGAGAGCCCTGTTGCTTTACCTCCTCCTCAACTGGACATAGTTTTTCAAAATGGAAGACTGTTTTAAAAAAAAAAAATCTTCAAAGACACCAAACTAATAGGTTTGAAGGGCACCAAAAAAAAAAAAAAAAGACAGGAAAACAAAGGCTGGCAGAGTTCCTTGTAAAGGAAAAAATGTTCTATTCCAATTTCTTTTTAACTGCTGTCTATTAACCTGTGTACCTAGGTGTCGAACTGTAAATGGATACTACTTAAGGTGCACCTTTGCTTTTTTAGATTTCAAACAAAAACTTCACCTGTAAAGTTCCTGTCCCTCCTCTTTCCCCTTGGCCTGCAAGAGGACATGCGTGTCCTTGTTTTTGGTTCTACCCAGAATGGCAATTTGGATAGGGAAGATACTCTGGAGGGAGAATAAATGTACAGGCACACACTCCAGAGATGGAATATGTGAAAAAAAGCGTAAGAAATATTGCAGATCTCCTCAACTGACACAGAGAATTCTCTGGTGCAGGACAAATCCTGGAAAATCAAAAGCTTTGGGGCTCTGAACTGGCTGGAGACCGGAGAAAGAGAAGGTCTGGGTCCCTTCTGTAGCAGGAGCTCAGAAAAACTCTACATAAGGGAAGAAATTTAGTGGATTTTGGTACATCACGACCACAAAAGGATAAATTCACTAATAAACAAAGGGAAATTCAGCACCTGCCACAGCAGCAGCATGGTAAGAGGCAAAGGATATTGCCACAGAGCTTAATCCAGCTCCCACAAAGTTCCCTGGGAACTTGATTCAGCATTTTCAAGTCAGAGCAAAGGAATTTTTCCAAGCTGAACGTAATATTTTTATTGCCACGAACAAAGCTACTGGGTAAGGCATAAGCAAGGAAAAAAAACAAACAAAAAAACCCCAGACACAGTAATTGCCAGCAGTGTACAAAGCTGTCAGTAACAAACAAATCCACGTGGCCTCTGCCCAGTAGTTCTGTATTTATCTCAGAGGTGTTTGCGACCCCACTGCATCTGTTTGTCACATACGTGAAGCGAAGGTGCTTGACTAGAGCAAATATTTTGGGAAAATGCATTTCAAATGGCAGGTTTCTAATATTCCTGGGAAGAGAAGTCATGAAATCTGAGGAGGAGTTTTATATGGGACAAATTTTCTGAGATTAATCCACATGGGCCCCACTGAAGATGTTTGGACATGCCAGGAGCACAGGGAGAACTTAACTTTATGGAGACCACAGCATTTGAAGAAAAAAATCTCGAGTTAAATAACACTTTCCACATACTATTTAACCACCAGTTCACTTGAGAAAATAATATCTTTGAGACCATTAAGCAAACCAAAAAATTGGGGGAAATCATGGAATTGATGACCCGCTCTTTCCCCATTACTTGGTTGAACAGAACTTGCAGTGGATATTTTTCAAAGCACCTCTGTCCCTCTGTCCTGCCTGTGGTGTTTGAGTCTCAGTTAGGCAGGATATGCTGGGAATTAACAGCAGTGCTGCCTGACACTTCTGCAACCTGCATTCAAGGGGCAGGGGAAAAGAGGCTTCTTGTAGTGGCACTTCTTAGGCAGCACAAAGGGTTAACAGCTGCCAGAGACACAGATGAGATAATGGAATAATCTTTAGCAATCCTAAAGTCAGACTGGACAGAAAAAAAATACCCCCAAACAACCAGCTTTCCTCTCTCCAGGGCATTTATGCTGCCAAGCAACTTATTTTACGTCCATCTATGATGCGAGTGTGTTGTGCAATGTAGCTCACTTGCTAAATGTTGTTTTGATGTGTTGTTCAGGACGCAGGGTAAAGAGACATGGACTGCATTCAACCTCTGGACATCTTCTGCAGAATTTATTTTCAGAAGCTTCACATTAACTTAGTTTTCTTATTAGCTGGAATTGCCAGTGAGACAGTTCTAGGAACGATGCTACAAGCGCTCATGGAAAAGATGTGTCTGTCTATCTGTGCTCAATGAATTGTCTACTGTGGTGTCAGCTCAGAGAGAACAGATCCTTGCTGTGGACATCTGGGATTAGTGTTAATTCATGTGGGAAAAAATTTATATCATCTATAATTACAGGAAGGCAAATATATGCCAAGATAGAGAGAGAAAGTGTTACTGGTAGTTAGAGGTGCAGTAAAAAAAGGAATTTATAACCCACAAAAAAAAAAAAAAACTGATATTGATATTTGTGGGTTTTGAAAACAAATTGGCAAACTGAGTTTTTTGGGAGTCAAAAATCCAAAAGAATTATCTTGGAAATATGCATTTGGGATATTTTTTTTTTATATATCCTCATGAAACAAGCTGAGAGAGAAATTAAACTGATTCAAAACACACTGGGGCATCAGAAAAGCATATTTTCTGATCATGGTACAGTGAAGTTGAAGATGGGGAGCATTATGCTCCCAATTTTCCCACAAGGGCCTAATTCTCTGTGTGGGCTACAACTCTCATAATGCATCTGCAGGGACACCAGTGCCCATGAAGGAAAGGAGTTCAGGGAGACTGCAGGGCACGATGGGTGGCATGGGCTCCTGAGAGGCAATGTGCCACTAAAAGGCAACTGGGTTAAAGCTGGAACTGCTGGAGAATGAATGGCTTAGGTCCAGTAATCTGAGGAATTCCGATTTGGAACAAGTCTGAGCAAGAGAAAGTTTTTAATGGTGATATCTGTGACAAGAGGGGAGGGGAAAAAAAAAAAAAAAAAAAAAAAAAAAGAAAAAAAGAGAGAAAATTTTGTCAAAAATAAGAACAAAATAATCTGGGAAAGTTTCAGCATTGTGGAAACTGCATTTTTCATGTGAAATTCACTCCGTGGAAGTGAACTAGAAGACTGTTGCAGGTACCTTCCAACTGAAATTATTCTATTCTGTGCTATGCTATGCTGTTCTATTCTCTTCTATTCCCAGGCCACCGTCTTCAGGATAGTTTTCAGGATGTTAAACCATAACTTCCAGGAACTTTGCAGTGCAGCTTTAACTCTCATGGAGGTAGTTTTGTTCCTCCACTTACTCTCCTGTGTGAATGATGTATTGTACAGTCCAAGGAAAGCCGCATCTTTAGCGGGGCACTTGTTTGAAAGACTTGTGGAGTAGCTGTAGAGAACCTGAGCATCACACAGACTGCACTATTTAGGCTGGAAAAAGTCCAGAGTTAGATACTATCTCCTCCTGAAGCCTTATCTCTAACACCTCCTCTTCAGAGGTGAAGCATGAGTTGTAACCAGCAGACTGGGGTGAATTGGTTTTGGTGGGTCATAGAATCATAGAAGGCATAGAATCATAGAGGTTGGCCATGAGGAAAAGGTTCTTGAGGCAGAGGGTGGTGGAGCACTGGAACAGGCTCCCCAGGGAGGTGCTCATGGCACCAAGCCTGACAAGATTCCAGCAGCATTTGGCCAAGGCCCTCAGGGACATGGGCTGAATGTTGGGATTGTCCTATGATAGGGCAAGAGTTGGACTCCATCATCCTTGTAGGTCCCTTCCAACTCACGACGTTCTGTGATTCAATGAAAAGAATAGGCAGGAGCAAAACAGAAAAAAAGAAATAATGAAAAATGGAAACGTGGCGTGAGCAGATGAAAGAAGGGAAATAGAGAGAGAAGAAAAATATGTGAAGTCAAGGGATTGTCCTGCAAAATGACAGATGGAATTTTACACCCCAGCCTCAGACACAAGCAGTTCCTGAGGACGTTCCTAGAGTGTGAGTCTTCACCATGTCCCTGCTGCCATGGTCACCTGATAACGCAGTCAGCAGAGGAGTCAGTACCTGTCTTTTTTATTTAGTACTTTTACAACTCAGTGTGTACACAGCTGCACCAAAGAACAAAATTGACTATGAAGGGTTTTCCTGAGACTATGTGAAGGTTGTCACCACAGAAGGGCAGAGAAGGACATTTTGAGGACTTCACTAATTTCATTTACTTTACCTCTCCATTTTTAGCAATATCTTGCACCCACTGGGTAACGTTTCCAAAGAAGTCAGAAAGTTTTACACACAGCGGCTACAACATAGCTAACAAACAACTCCAGTCACCTCAACAGGTGTTATTCTTGACTAGGAGGTGGTTGGAGAGGAAACGACACGAAGGTAAATCATTCTGTCATATCACTCCTGAGAAAAAAGTGCTGCACCTACAGAACAGTAAAAAACCAAGAGCAATGCTCCATCAGTGATGACACGGAGCAAAACGCTTTCCAGAGTGTGTGAAAGAACAGAGAGCAGTAGGGGAGATAAAACAAATGCTGACCTGTGTCACTCACACAGCTACGGAGCAGTGGGATTTTTCTAAAGGAATTAAATTATTCCTGAATATATTTTTCCTGCATAAGGTTGCAGTAGAAATCCACCATTTTTTCCACTGAGTTTGTTAAGCAGGGCAGATATTTTTCCTTTCCCCAAGCTCTAAATGGGATGTGCAGATTCAGCCCCCTGTGCCTTCCAGCTGTAGAAGCTGTTACTCTGATCATGGGATGTCCCAGAAGTCAAGGTCATTAGCAGTGATAGCTTGCGTCTTTGCACTCCCTTATGTGCATCCCTCCGGCTCCTGCAGTTTCCTTTCCTGGCAGCAGCTGTTCCTGGTCTTCATCGTGCTTTTAAAAAGCAGAAAGGAATGTGAAAGTGAGGGTAAGACTGAGAGAACAGCAATGGTGTCATCTTGTACACGAGCCATCACAACATGTCCAGCTTGTTTTGTGTAGCTCCATGGTTGAGATGTCACATGTAACAAAGTGGCAAATACCTAGAAATACCTAGAAACTTCTTACTCCTACGTCAAATTTGCTTGAAATGAGCAAAAGTTATTGGAGACAGGAATGTCCAGAGGGATACATAGATGGAATATCCTCCTGTACATTCTATTTATACAGAAACAGACAGAGAAACAGTATTATTGCAGAGCTGTGGAAAGGCCCTGGCTTGGTGAGAGACATTGCACTGGGCAGCCCCAGGTCCAGCTTTCCATACACATCAGTGTGACAACTTGACCAATGCCAACACTTCTCTTAGAGGCAGTTTGGCATCCTGTGCCCTTCTTGTCGCCCTAAAGCGAACTCAAGGTTTTTTCTTTGGTAGGCTATAGCTGAGAAAACCTTCCCCAACCTCCAAATTAACCTCATCTCCAGACTCTTCAAATGAGTTGGGGACAATCTGAAGCAGTGCTTCCTTGAGGGACGGGATGAAGTCACCTGTATGACCCGCTCTTGTAAGTCCCTACCTGGAATACTGCGTCCAGTTCTGGAGCCCCCAGCACAAGAGAGACCTGGAGCAGCTAGAACAAGTCCAGAGGAGGCCACCAGGATGATCCGAGGGCTGGAGCAGCTCTGCTGTGAGGACAGGCTGAGAGAGTTGGGGCTGTTCAGCCTGGAGAAGAGAAGGCTCCGGGGAGATCTTATAGTGGCCTCCCAGTACCTGAAGGGGCTACAAGAAAGCTGGGGAGGGACTTTTCATAAGGGCAGTTAATGACAAAACAAGGGGAAATGGGTTTAAGCTGAAAGAGGGGAGGTTGAGATGAGACATTAGGAAGAAGTTCTTCACTGTGAGGGTGGTCAGACACTGGAACAGGTTGCCCAAGGAAGTTGTGGCTGCTCCTCCCTGGAAGTGTTGAAGGCCAGGTTGGATGAGGCTTTGAGCAACCTG